>NC_134403.1:252015645-252315645 GCF_038048845.1 Mixophyes fleayi | reverse complement strand
CCTTGCAAACTTATTTGTAGATCTATATGAGAAGACAGATTGAAAAATATCATAACCATCACGCTTGCTGTAGCTCCATTACAGAAAACGAATGTGCAACTTTTAATCAATAAAATGACAATTTACAGTCATTTCAAATGTGGGAGGTCCCTTAAAAGCGGTTTGTGCTATGTGGAAGAACAAAGTGCAATTTTTCAAGAAATTCCATTCCCTTTTTGTCTATAAAAAAGAGAATGCTGCCAATAAACAGCAAAACCTTTAAAATTAGTACTAGTGCCAATGAACTTTGCTAAGACATGCCCATGTTTTTTTTGGAATAGAATTGTAAATGTAGGAAATATTCATAGAACCATTAATTTTCTTTCTCAAGTAAATATCAGTTGGAGAAAAACAAGCTGCCTAAGTTTGAATAATTTAAAATAGAAAAAGTAACACATTGATACTTAATTAATGGTACAAAAAGCAGATATCTAATGGGACCCAAACCAATCAATTAGCTACTGCACTAAAGTTAGTATCTTATCATCTGCAGTGGATAACCTTACATATCCGTTCTTATTACCTTGGTATATGCCTTACTGACTCTTTTTCAACAATTGGCCAACTACCTGGAGAGGTGTTTTATTTGCTAGCAGCAGAGGCGCTTTGTGTAAGATAAAAAAAAAAAGATTCACGAGACATAATTCTCTGCCCAACATTCAGAATAAAGTAGCTTCCATCAAATAAACTGACGAAAAATATTATTTAAAAATTAGGGACCTATCACCAATGTTATTGTTTTTTTCTTTTTACATATATTAAAAGTACAGGTACCCAGGTGAGCACTCAGTGCCGAACATACTATTTAGACCGCACTAGAAGAGGGGAGTGGCAGGGAAACCCTCTTTAAGAAAGTAATGGATTGACCACAGAAAGAGATGTATGGTATAGGCTCTTAGTTATAAGAAACCTAATCCTTTAGTTCATTAATGTTAGTCTGTGTTTAAACGAATGTACTGACATGTACAACTGTGTTAGTTTTATGTAATAATTTCAGACAAAGGTGGCCTTCAAATCTAACATATAATTCTTTCAGTGAATAACTATGGATCCAAGTGCTCAAACAGATCACACGTATAATGCTGATAGCTCCTTTTTGTGAGACATGTCCTCATGTATAAAATTGTTGGAACAACATCAGACAGGAATGTAAGCCCAATATCCTATGGAATTTGTAATTTAGTGCACAGGGATGTACAAATGTTTAATGAATCCAGAAAATGTATCGATGCTTCCCATAAATAATATAATTTTATACAAGCCAATAGTATTAAAATAACATTGTTGTCAAGAGTGTTACGAACTGGTATAAATCAATCTAACCTTTGCTATGAGAACTTAAAGATGCCCTAATGATTATACTCAACATAGTGTACAATAACTGAGATGCTTTCCTCACTTCACAATGTATCACTCCTAAGTGAGGATCATTACAGTGCGAGATAAGTTCTCAAACTTACTCCAGAAAAAAAGGAACAGCTCGTATACTTTTACTGTTTTTGTGGGACTTTGTAACGCTTTTTAAAAAGTGAATGGGGTATAACATTTTTAAGTGTCATAATATGTCATATTTAAATCAAAATTTTATCTCACAGGAGACAATTGCAACAACCTAACTTTTTATTAATTTACCATCCCATAGCAGAAAGGTTCAACCAAACCAATATTGTATTTCAACCAAATATCTACTTATGTTAGATAGATAAATGTCTGTCTGACTGCCTTGAAGGAAATGCCTATAACCCAACATTACAAATTGGCCTTAGTTACAATTTAACCTTGTACCCAGCTTTGATTTGCTGGCTGTGCAGTAGCAGCCATGCTGAATCCTCCTTGCGGTGGCAGAGCAGAGTCAAAATTAAAGTCCATCTCATCACTGTCCATGAAGTCATTGAGAATGATGGATTCCACATCACATTCTAAAGTCCCATTGAACATGTCTAAGTCTAGGTCTGTTGGAAATCTGTCTTGATTGTACATTTGTGGATGATGATGATGGTGGTGGTGATATGTCCCTTGATATGGCCCTTCAAGCAGGCTTACATGCCCACCTTGACTACTGAAGTAAGAGTGATGTGGAACTGATGACAAACCACATGATTCAGAATTCAGCAGTCCACTTGCACTAGCTAAGGCACTGTTGTTAACAGAGCAATGGTGGTTGAGAGTGGATGGGTGGTACAAATTGTGGCTCTTTATTAGAGTGGCAGAGTAGGCCACCTGTCCTGAGTCACAATTGTTTAGCATGCCCATGTTCTGCCTGTGGTTACGCTGTGGCCCCAACACAGTAGCTAAACCTGGATCACTCTGCATAATGCCTTCTTTATGTCCATAGGACATGGCAGTGAGGAGATCCTGGAGGGAAGAATTCCTGTAGGTACTGCCTGGAGAGAAAGCAGCTTGTTTGTTCTCTTGGATTGTTTGCATGGGCAGCCGTCTCATCATCCCCATGGCTGGCTGACTGTAAATGGTGCCACAGAAAGCATTAGAGGTGTTGCTTCCAGTTGGGCACTTGGAGGTGAAAGAGAACCCAGGACTGCGTTGGCGTAGGGCAGCAGCAGAGTTCACACTATAACCATCCTGTAGCTCATCTAACAAATGGTCTGAAAGACCCTCACTTAGACCTATATTACCACTCAGTTCTGCAAGTCGTGGCATTTCAACTGAACAGCGGGCACTGGGAGACAGAGCGCTAGATGGACTTGGGTACATTAGAGGTGAAGAGGGTGTCACTTCGTCATCCTCCAGTTCATCTGTTTCATCATTACCCAAAATGGGTGAGAGCCTCCCACTCATGTTCCCTGCCACAGGATTGGCTCTGTTGTGGAATTCAGCCCACACTTCAAAGTCATCACTAGTGTGGGAAGATGGACTTTCAGACCACTTTGCTTGTTGAGAAGAAGGGCTGCCTTCTCCTGTCTGCTCTGGTGCAGACTGCACTTGTTGCTTCTTCTTCCCAGCTTTGCCCTTTATTCTTAGAAACTTTCCACTTGTGCTGTCCATAGATGCAGCTCTCCTCCTTGGCGTCTTCCCTGTCTTTCCACCTTCTGGGTTTAACATCCACCAAGAACTCTTGCCAGTTCCCTCATTCTGAACACGGATAAAGCGTGTATGTAGGGAAAGGTTATGTCTGATGGAATTCTGAAAGTAAAAGAAAAAGGTTTTAGATATGATAAAAAAAAGATCTCCAAAATTAAATATTATTTATCTCTCTCTGCTGTGGTGAGTAAAAGGTGACTATAAGGGTCATTTAATCAAGGGAAAGATCCAACCCATGACCTTTGTACTGCATCGTCATAGCACTAAAACAACTCGTGCAACGTCATGAAAAAAGGTCTCAAGCAAAAAATATCAATTTCTGTTGAGACACATCATTCCACTGTCTATATATTCACAGCTGTCTCTGCATCTTGGGCTCCATGACCATATATTCAGAGACTTTTATGAAAACTAGTGCACAGGAACACTGTAGTGTTTCCCTTTGCTTAACTTTTCTAAACAACACTACAACAATTACAACTAGAATCTGATTGGTTGCTATTCAATTTTCATAAATGTCTCCAATTCTGTTCAGATTATGGCAGCCATGTTGGGACTAGGGTATATAATATAGGTTTATGTAAATTAAAGATTTTCTACATGTATAGCTTAAGGTCACCACCTCTGATTTATATACATATATATTGCATTATCAGAGCTACAAATGATATTCAGTCTTGGTCCACCAAACGTTAATAAGTTGAACGATATAAATTTCTTGAGGAGCTCTGATTGGCTCCTCTTGTGATGTTTTGTTTTTACTTTAACATTGTGTCTGGTGAGACCCGTGTTGAAAAACCCAGGTCGCACCATTCATAGTGCAGGCTTTTCGGGGCAGACCCGGAAATTACCCCACCAAAAGACCAGGGTCCAATTCCTGGGTCTGTTGACCCGGGAATTAGATCTCCGACCATTCATACTGCACCTCGACAGGGGTCGTCTGGGCTTGTCACGGCAAAAACCTGGATTTTTGATGCAGTATGAATGGGGTATATTTCACTTCACTTGTCAGTGGTTTTAATGTTGTGGCTGGTTGGTGCATATAAGGTATGGTGCTTTGAATTACATTAAAAACTCTTCTCTGAAAGTTCCAAGCATAATAGATCCCATACCTGCATTTTAAATGTGTGTTGTGCAGAATAGTTAGACTAAAATGTATTGTATGGGAATTGATAACTTAAAATACCGAAAAAGTATGTAGAATTGGTCAGAAATTGTAAAAGTATGAGATTTGTGTAGTAAAAATTCAAATTATGGACAAGCTCTGGTTAAAATTGTAAGTTAAATAAATTACATAAAAGTCTAGTTAGTTAACTGAAATAGTTATCATATGAATAACTGTAAACATAGGCACACTTGTTAATGACTGCAGTGAATATAACATTTACAGGGAATTCATAAAATCTAATTTTTGCTAAACCAGAACCTAGACTGATAGCCGAAATTAGCTAAGTAAACAATTTACTGAAATCAATTGGTTTCAGTCAAGTATGGGAAATATTCACTGTCAAAATCCAGATGTTAAAGGTGAACTACACTTTCTGTATATAGATGGATAGACTGGCTAGACACCATTGTCACATGGTCTAAACTCCTAGAGTGAATGGTTCTTTGCACTGTTTAAACCCACTAACATCAGGGGGATTATGCGCTTATGACACTCATGATCTTGTATACAGCATTCTCCCTTCATTCTAAATGACTTCCCCTCCCTGAACACTAGAGGGGGAATAGGGATTGTGCAGCATTGTATACACTAAAGGAGCCAGGTAGAGCTCTTCTTCAGGAGATTGATGTGAGTGACAAATATCATCTGTGCAGTGCTGCTGAAATAGTGGAACTATACATAAACAGATGATGATGAAAAAAATGACTCTTAGGGCTAGATTTACTAAGCTGCGGGTTTGAAAAAGTGGGGATGTTGCCTATAGCAACCAATCAGATTCTAGCTTTCATTTATTTAGTACCTTCTACAAAATGATAGCTAGAATCTGATTGGTTGCTATAGGCAACATCCCCACTTTTTCAAACCCGCAGCTTAGTAAATCTAGCCCTTAGGGTCTAACAATTTTATAGATCTATAGCTTTAGGATTTTGTACATAGTTAATACATGCAAACATATTTAGAACTATCAAAAAGAAAAATGTCAGAATTCCAGGGCACTTAGTAACCACCGCCTTCACAGCTCCTCTTGTGCCATGTCATATAACTACATATGCTCTATATTTTATCACTCGCAGACGGCATTCTAATTCAATCCAAAGCTGCTCGATGAGATTGAGGTCAGAGCTCTATGCAGGCCAGTCAAGTCCTTCCACACCAAACTTGGCAAACCATTTTTTATGGACCTCGCTTTGTGCATGAACTGTTGCCACAAAGTTGGAAACACATAATTCTCTAGACTGTCATTGTATGCTGTAGCATTAAGATTTCCATTCACTGTTACAAAGGGGCCCAGCCCCAGAACTTTATTTCTCCTCCACCAAACTTTTCGGTTGAGAGTACGCATTCTGGTAGGAATATTTTCCTGGCGTACACCAAGCTTAGATTCATATGGCAGACTTCAAGATGGGGAAGTGTAATTCATCACTCCGAAAAATGCATTTCCACTGCTCAAGAGTCCAATGGAGGTGTGATTTATACTATTTGTCAGCATTTGGCATTGTGTATGGTGATCTGAGGCTCGTGTGCGGCTGCTCCAGACGAACAGTTTGACTATGAAGATTTTATAGCTGATGCTTGATTTTATGTAACTGTTAGAAATGGGTGTGGCTGAATTGGTCAAATACACCAATGAGAAGGGGTGTCCACATACATATATATATATAGATATATGCCAGAAGAGCCTCTAACATGGCTCTTTTAGGTCCTCAGAAAATGTCCTGGACCATTTACTGATTATGGCTACAGTTACTATTTGTTAGAGAGAAGCATCTGACTTTTAAAAGATAATTCCAGTTTAAATAAAATCCGTAATAAAGCTAATATTAGTTCAAGAAATGTGTCAGTGTGTTTTGGCTTTGATGAAACTTCATCTGGTCACCGCTCTAATGACGTTTAAACCTTCGCTTATATTTAACAATGCCATTTCTATTTGCATTGAGTGCTTTCACATTTGCTCTTACGTTTTTTGGTGGACCTAATGATTCTGAATTAAAAGGTTTGCACCAAGGTATCAGTGACTTACATTTGGTGCTTCATTTATATGTAAAAATACAGAAAAAGCTGGAAGGAAATTAAAATGTATTTTTAAACATTGAATACATTTTATTATTTTCTCACTATCTGTTTATATATAAGCTCTGATATACTCAGCTGCAAACCTTAACCTCACTACTTAAACTCAACTCTGAACCTGGCTAAAAGTAACGCTCTTCACTTATATACTAACTCAGATACCACCTCTTTTTTAAATTCACTCCCTACCACAAATACATCTTCACCACCTGTAGTTCTATCCCAAAGATGTGCAATATTTTGCCTGTGGGTTAATGTTGGCCCCTCACAGCAAGTTTACTGGCTGTGAGGGGCTTATTGTTTGGTCCACTGGTCACTCGTTGGAATGGCAGTGGCCCTCACAAGTTTTATGCCATATGCCGGTTTAGGACAAGAGTGGCTTTCAGTTGCAGGACTGATTTCCGCTTATTACTCAGTGCTGCCAAGCAGTAGTAGGAAAGATGCTGGACGGTATGAACCTATTGTTCACTTAAAAAATTTTAAAAAATGTATAAAAAGATTTTATTTGAAAAATAAAAAATAAATATTTTTAAACATTGTTGGAATGAAAACATGCTTTATTCTGATAATAAAGCAATTATTTAATGCTTTTGTTCTGTTACCACCATCATGAGATGTGAAAAAATACTGCAAGAAACACTTGTAAATTATGCTTCCCCGTGCATAGGCAAGTGGGAACCTTCAATGGCGAAACGTCACGTTGGCGAAACCCTATCTCCAGCAAATACGTCTCTTCGTCCTTTGATAAATATGCCCCATATCTAATAGAAAAATATGTAGGAATATTTCAGCGCTGTGGTTGTAATCACATAAGCAAAAATAACACCTTATACATATACAAGTGGTAATAAGGTTGAAAATTTGGAGGTGTGAAGATCTTTTCATTCAGAACTTTCCTCCAGTATGTGATGACGTGGCCAGATACAAGATATAATTGTGCCTTAATTATTTAGAAGTAGATATCTTATGGTGTCTTCACCCAATTTCCTATGTGATTACACTTACAAGGTGAAGAGAAATAACAGGCCTGGGTTCAAATTTCTTTTGGAATCTCCCATATAGACAGTCGGGATCTCTCTCTCAGATAAAACATACAGATGTAGGTGGAAAAACAGCTTGTAATCAGTGTCCCCGGGATCCACTTCACTAGTTGTTAGTTTGGTAAAGATGGGGTCCTCATGAATTCCAACGCGTTTCAACCTCTCAAATTGAGAAAGACCTAATTTGAGAGGTTGAAACGCGTTGGAAATAGGGCTACTGGATCTGGAATTCATGAGGACCCCATCTTTACCAAACTAACAACTAGGGAAGTGGATCCCGGGGACACTGATTACAAGCTGTTTTTCCACCTACATCTGTATGTTTTATCTGAGAGAGAGATCCTGACTGTCTATATGGGAGATTCCAAAAGAAATTTGAACCCAGGCCTGTTATTTCTCTTCATCTTGTAAGTGTAATCACATAAGAAATTTGGTGAAGACACCATAAGATATCTACTTCTAAATAATTAAGGCACAATTATATCTTGTATCTGGCCACGTCATCACATACTGGAGGAAAGTTCTGAATGAAAAGATCTTCACACCTCCAAATTTAAGTATTTTCAACCTTATTACCACTTGTATATGTTTAAGGTGTTATTTTTGCTTATGTGATTACAACCACAGCGCTGAAACATTCCTACATATTTTTCTATTTATGCTTTATATTAGGAAGATTGTGTGATTCCTATAGGTGTGTTTAGCAGCAGTGGGATATTAGCGCTATCTATCTCTTCTTAACCAATATCTGATGCCCCATATCTAATTGCACTGATTGCCGTGCTTAAAGGAGTTGTTTGCTTTTGCACAATGCCCCTTCCTTTATGACCTGCAGATAAAGCAAATAGGTTACAACTGTTCGAAGGGAACCCATGGTTTATTTGAGGCCTGTAACTAGACCATGACATTTATCAGAATGCAGACGCACATTGCAGCTCACAGCACAGAAAGACTTAATCCACCCAGTAGGATTCAATATCCTAGCTTTAATTGCCATTAAGAATCACCTGCCAGGAAAACAGAGTTAAAAAAATACATAAAAAATAGTTACTGAAAGAAAAAGACACCATGAAAAATACATTGTATTACCGTATGTTGAATACGTATTTAGGTAGAACAAAATGGCAATATATTTCCATTACCAATACCTTCCACTAACTTCTTGTTGCAATGATTATCATAACAAATACATGGGGTAGATGAAACAATGGCAAGCTTCAACAGAGGACAAAATAGTAATGGTTTATATTTATTTCAATGCCTAGGTCATAATAGATCTCAAATACTCATTTATACCTACTCCAAGGGGGAGATTTACTAACCTGTTGTTTCCATGCACTTTGATGTGCTGTTTGTGACTCGAGCAATTTACTAAAGGGCAAACTGCACATTAAAGAGCATAATTTAAACCGTAAGGTTTAAAACTGGCATCCCGATTTTTATACATGGGCGATATACAAACTATCCCATGTATTAAGCAGCGGTTTGCAAAATTGCATGATAAACTGGAGCTTTTAGTAAAAAAAAAGACGTGGTTCACACAGACGAGAAAGCTCAAACTGCATGCTGTCTGTGCTATCCCACAGGGGAGATCCAGCTGCTAAGTCTGGGGGCAGGGCAGCAAGGATTACATAATTATGTCCCTCTCCCTTCTGTTTAATGCCTTCTGGGGTCTAATATAGTGTTGTTGGGAAAGTATTAAACGATTCGTGGTGAATCTAAGGAAGTGGGCAGGATGCACGAGGTTGCACTATGGGAAAACTCCTACAAATTTGGGAGTCTTTGAGACCTTCTGAGAGTAGTCAACTATGAGAAAAAGTGGATGTGTTGCCCATAGCAACCAATCAGATTATGGCTTTCATTTACTAGACTGTACTAGATAAATGATAGCTAGACCGTGATTGCTTGCTATGGGAAACACCTCCACTTTTTCTTTTTAGAAGGTTTGATAAATGTACTCTCAAATGTTGGGCCCCTAATAAATATAAAAAATTGTATTGTTCCTTTATCTACACGATAAATTAATCTTGCCCCTTTATATAAATAATTTATTAATTGTGCCCCCATGGTCTAAAATTAATATGGGTGCATAATTAATTTGAATTAAATGTTTTGTCACTAATAAATGCTTACCGAAAATCTTCTTTTCTGATGTAATACATATGAGGAATAAAAAAAAATCTATGGATATTAGAGGCTGCTCACAAGTAATACCCAATGTGAAATTAGTTAATTACTTAATAGCTGGGCAGCCAATCAGGAGCGGTCTCTTAAATTGCTCAGCTAATCACATATACGAGTTATCAGGCTCACCAAATATTAATTTATTTAGCATTTTGTCTGAAGATTTTAGGTATGTATTTATTAAGGACACAACATTGGACTCCTAATTATCAATAATAATATGATAAATAATGTAGCTATATTATGAATGTTATACTAAGGGGGTGCAATTAATTATATCTATAAACAGTGAAATATTCATTATTTATTCTTATAAAAGGGACAAGATAAATGTATTATTTAGGTAAGGGGGCACTACTATTTATTTAATTTATTAGAGGACTAGCACATGTGGCACTACAAGGGATAGTATAATTAGTATGTATTTCTACAAGTAATTGCATGCAAGAACAGTCATGGGCTGTCAGTGCATGCTGGCACTTGGAGTGGCACAATTTCTTGCACTAGATTTTTAAATTTTTCCCTAGTACTAAACGGTCAGGAGCGGCCCAGAGCTACTTAGCTTTGGGTCAGGCATATCGAGGTATAGGGGCTCGATCTTTGGTCCCGCCCCTCTAGAGGTCTGGGCCCTATGCAGAGTGGCACTGGGCTCTTGCACAATGTAAGATGTAAAACATCTGATTTTTTTCATGCTGTTTGGCCTAATATGCATTCGGTTTGCTCTAACCCCAGTTTGCAAATCACCACACATTAACGGTTTGAGTTTTCAGACTCCAATCCAAGGGATAGTAAGTCCTGTAGTTTGGTTCTGACAATTGCATCCGATGTGTGGCGGCTTGCAAACCACACACAAACTCACTGCTTAGTAAATCTCCTTGCAAGTCTCAACCATAATGTATGTTATAAATGTTACAAAACTGGTGTTTATAGACTTGCAACTCATAGCCAAGGTCAATGTACAGCAACACATACACTGGTATAATAAAGACAAAGAACTGGCCTTCTGACTAGTGAAAGTAAGATTTCTTTGCAAAATCCACTCCCTCATCATTTCCTCTCCCTCTTTTACCGGTAACCTGGATCCCATCCCCTCTCACCTCAATCGCTCTCTCTCCCTTAATACCTGCTACTACCTTGCACACATCTTCAATCTGTCACTCTCCACTGGCATCGTCCCCTCTTCCTTCAAACATGCCCTTATCTCTTCCATCCTCAAAAAACCCAATCTTGACCCACATCTCTCACTAACTACCGTCATATCTCACTTCTATAGTGAGACAGTGTCTTGTGTGAGATAAGTACGTATTCTGGAAATGTTTTTTAGATGTATGCAGCATGATGTAAATATAGAGTTGATGTGGGGAACAAAGGATAGTTGCAAGTCAAGGATTACACCTAGACAGCGAGCTTGTGGGGTGGGATTTATGGTCATGTTGTCAACAGAAATAGAAATGTCAGGCAGCAAGCTTCTATTGTTGGGTGGGAATATTATTAATTCTGTTTTTGAAAGATTGAATTTGAGTTGGCGAGAGGACATCCAAGATGAAATGGCAGAAAGACAGTCAGTAACGCAAGACAATACAGATGGTGAGAGATCAGGAGAGAATAGATAAATGTGTGTATCATCCGCATAGAGATGAAACTGAAATCCAAAGGAGCGTATTAGTTTTCCTAGAGAAGTAGTGTAGATAGAAAATAGCAGAGGACCTAGGACTGAGCCTTGTGGTACTCCAAATGATAAAGGAAGTGGAGTGGAGGTTGTTCCAGTGAAATTAACAATGAAAGAGCAATTAGATAGGCAGGATGAGAACCAGGATAGAACAGTGTCTTGAAGACCTACAGATTGTAGCATCTGTATGAGGACAGAGTGGTCAACGGTGTTGAATGCAGCAGACAGATCCAGAAGAATTAGATCATTGACAACCTTGGCCAGCGCAGTCTCTGGGGAGTGTTGAAGTCGAAAGCCTGATTGAAGAGGATTCATTAGGTTGTTTGCAGAAAGGAAACGTGTGAGGCGAGTGTAAACAACTCGCTTGAGAAGTTTGGAGGGGCATGTGAGCTGAGAGATGTAGCGGTATTGAGAGAGAATTTGGGTCAGAATTACATTTTTTTAGAATAGGAGTAATCACTGCGTGCTTGAATAGTGATGGAAAGATACCAGTAGAGAGAGATAGATTACAGATTTTAGTTATGGACATGAGACAGGGACCTACCAATCTGTGAGGCTATGGGATCAAGAGGACAGGAGGAAGAGTAGGAAGATAAGAAGAGAGTAGAAATTTCCTCTTCATTTGTGGGATCAAATGAGAGGGTGTCAGAGGATGCTGGGAAGGAATTGAGCTGATTGCTAGTCGAGGGAGATTATACCATTTCAAGTCTGATCTTATCAATCTTGTTCTTGAAATAGGAAGCAAGATCCTGGGCACTGATGGTAGTCAGAGGGTTTGGGGTGGGAGGATTGAGAAGAGATTTAAATGTTTTAAAAAGGCGTTTGGGGTTAGAAGCCTGTGCATAGATGAGAGATTGGAATTATGCTTGTTTAGCAGTGTCCAGAGCACTTCGATAGGAGTCGTGGATAGCAGTAAATACGCTGAAATCATTAGAGGTTCAAGATTTACGCCAGTGACGTTCAGCTTTACAAGAAAGTTCTTGCAGTTTTCGTGTTACTTTGGTGTGCCACGGTTGACAACGAATTCTACATGGAGTATGAAAAGTCGCTAGAGCCACTTGATCAAGGGCAGTTGCTAGAGTTTGGTGAAAATGAGGATCTGCCATTTCAGGGAAGGAGAATGATGATATTGGGGAGAGAAGGTGTTGGAGAGAGATGGAAAACTGTTGAAAATCAATAGAGTTAATATTCCTGCGGGTATGAGGAGGCTTGAAAGAGTTTGACAGCAGGGAGGATAAAGAACTGGGAGTCAGCGAGCAACTAATAAGGTAATGATCCGAGAGGGGGAAAGGAGTGTTAAGGAAATTAGAAAGTGAGCATAGTCTAGAGAAAACAAGATCAAGACAGTGGCCATCCTGATGAGTAGCGGATTCAATCCATTGGGAGAGGTCAAGTGAGGAGGATAGAGAGAGCAGTTTTGAAGCAGCATTGGAAAGTGGATTAGCAATAGAGATGTTGAAATAACCCATGATGATGGCGGGGATGTGAAAAGATAAGTGAGGGAGCCATGCAGAGAAGTGTTCAAGAAATTCTTGGTGGGGTACAGGGGGGGTGATAGATCACAGCAACACGCATAGAGAATGGGTTAAAAATCCTAACATTATGTACTTCAAAAGATGTGAATGTGAGTGATGGGATATTTGGTAAAACTGTGAAAGTGCACTGTGGGGAGAGAAGTAGTCCAACACCACCTCCTTGTCTGCCTCCAGGTCTGGGAGTGTGGATGAAATGAAGGCCACCATGTGAAAGGGCTTCAGGTGAGGCAGTGTCTGATTGCGTGAGTGTTTGAGGTTTTCTGGATTCCTCCTTCTAGATCTTCATCCCATCTCGATCTCTCTATAACTGTCAACAACAGCACCATCTCAACTGTTCCCCAACTCCGCTTCCTGGGTGTCACCCTCAACTCCTCCCTCTCTTTTACCCCCCACATTCAATCTCTCACCCAATCCTGTTGCTTCAAACTCCGTAACATCGCCCGCATCCGGCCCTTCCTAGCCCAGGATGCCAGCAAAACCATCAACCATGCTCTCATCATTTCCTGTATTGACTACTGTAACCTTCTTCTCACTGGCCTTCCCCTCTCCCACCTCGCCCCCTTGAGGTCTATACTCAACATGGCTGCAAGACTCATCTTCCTCTCCCACCACTCCTCTTCTGCCTCACCTTTCACTGGCTCCCCTACCCCTACAGAATCCTTTTCAAACTCCTCACACTCACCTAAAAGGCCCTCTCCAACTCCATTGCCCTAACCTCCTCTCCAATCACACTCCCTCCCGTTTCCTGTGGTCGGTCAATGACCTATGCCTCTCCTCCACCCTGATCACCTCATCCGATTCCAGAATCCAAGACTTTTCCTGGACTGGCCCTCTTCATTAGAATGACATCCCTGGCTCCATCCGACTGTCCCCTCAAAGCCTACCAGTTATCTGTCAGGATCTGCCTGCAGTCCTCTGCATCGCATGCTGCTTATTGGCAGCTCCTGCCTCCAGGACCTTGGACTTGTTTTATTATGCTATCTGGCAGTACCTCTGTTCACCAGAGGTGCTGCTATTGTGCCTTTTCCTTTGTTATTACTAGGGATTAACCTGTCTCACTAATTATCTCCTGCACCTGGGTGTTTCCTACTTATACCTGCCTCTCTTCCTCTTGTGTGCTGGTCATTGTTGTTGCTGGTCCATGTTGCTGTGCTATGCTGTTCTGTTCCGTTCCCTGCTGTGCTTCTGGTTCACCTGTTCCCTGGGATTTCTTCATATTACCTATTTACCTGCATCAGCTGATTTCCTGGTATTTGCTTTCTGCATCTCCCTGCAATCCTCATTCCTACACCATCCGGTTTGTACCTTCCAATAATAAACATTGTGTGTTTAATCATATTCCGGGCTCCTTAGCTGTGATGTCTGCATTGAAGTGTGATAGTATGACCAGCCAAAAAGACAGCTTTGGAGCTGTGTGAAAGATCCTACTTCAGATTTTCCCCTAGGACTCTTTCTGCAATTGTTTTTCATTTGTCACCTTTTGCAAACATGTCTGCCTTACATATCTCTGAGCTACCTCAGCTACAGACTCAACAAGCAGATATAATTTTATTATGAGCTCAGCTGGCTCAGTTTTCTGCTTTACTAAGGGACCCATTCAGGAGAAGATTTTGTTTCTCACAATTCTAATACTGTTGATTTGCCTCAACCATCCGTCTCTGCTGTTGGATCAGTGCAAATATCATCTTTTAATAGTGCTGCTACAAATGTACTGTTTACCAAGAACTATGGTGTAACAAACTCCAGGCTCAGAGGTGGTCCATACCGCTGACCGAAGAGGAGCTGTGGCAGAGTAGAACTAATAAATTATGTCTCTACTGTGCCAGTAATACACACTTTTTACAAGACTGTCCTCTCCACAGACCATGATAGCTTTCAGAACCGTCTTCTTTTTATTACCCTCCTCATTCTGGATTTGTTTGTATTTCACTTTCAGTTCCCACATTTGAGTCTGTTCTGCTCCCCAGGATGAGGCCTAGCCCACCAGTTCCATCTGTCTGTCCTAAGGCACCAGTTTCATCTACCAGTCCAGAGGTGCTAGTTACAGCCGCTTGTCTCGAGGTGCCAGTTTCGACCGCTTGTCCCAAGGTGCCAGTTCCAGCTGCCTGTCTCGAGGTGCCAGTTTTGTCCACCAATCCAAAGGTGCCAGCTCCTGACACCTGCTCCAAGGTACCCTGTTCCGAGGTGCCATCCAATTCTGAGGTGCCAGCCTCTGTCTCCAGTTCCGTGTTTCCAGGCTCTGTCCCCAGTTTTAAGGTGTTATCCAGTTCCGAGGTGCCAGCCTCTGCCTCCGGTTCTGAGGTGCTATTCAGTTCTAAGGTGGCAGCCTCTGCCTCCTGTTCCGAGGTGCCAGCCTCTGCATTCTGTTCTGAGGTGCCATCCTTTACCTCCTGTTCTGTGATGCCAGCCTCTGCCTCCAGTTCCGAGTTGCCATTCAGTTCCGAGGTGTCAGTCTCTACCTCCAGTTCCAAGTTGCTATCCAGTCCCGAGGTGCCAGCCTCTGCCTCCAGTTCCAAGGTGTCACGCAGTCTGGCTCGCCAGTCTCTGCCTCCTGTTCCGAGGTACCAACCTCTCCCTCCAGTTCAGAGTCGTCAGCCGCTGCCTTCAGTTCCAAGTCGCCAGTCGCTGCCTCCCATTCCGAGTTGCCAGCCGCTGTCTCTGTTCCAGAGTTACAGCCTGCTTCTGAGAGGGCGCTATCCTTACAGCCTGCTTCCGAGAGGGTGCTGCTCTGCCAGCCTGCTTCCGAGAGGTTGCTCCTCTTCCAGCCTGCTTCCCAGCCTCCTTCCAAGGGGGCGCTGCCCTTCCAGTCCACTCTAGAGAGGGTCCTGTCCCTCCAGTCCGCTCCAGAGAGGGTCCTGTCTCTCCAGTCCGCTCAGGAGAGGGTCCTGTCTCTCCAGTCCACTCCAGAGAGAGTCCTGTCCCTCCAGTCTGCTCCAGAGAGGGTCCTGTCCCTCCAGTCCGATCCAGAGAGGGTTCTGTCCCTCCAGTCTGCTCCAGAGGGTGCCCTGTCTCTCCAGCCTGCTCCAGAGAGGTTGCCACTTGTTACGGTCCAGCCCGAGTTGCCAGTCCTTACGATTCAGCCCAAGTTGCCAATAAATACGGTCCAGCCCGAGCCGCCATTTAAGGCAGCACAACCCAGGTTGCCATTCAAGGCGGTGCTGTCCGAGTCACCACTTCACGCGGTTCAGCCCGAGTTATTACTTGGTACTGTCCAATCTGAGGCTTTTCCAAGTGCTCTCCAATCCGGGGCTTCTCTGTGCTGTCCGGTCCGAGGCTTCTCTCAGTGCTGTCCAATCTGAGGCTTCTCCCAGTGCTGTCCGGTCAAAGTCTACACAGTCCGGACTATTCTCCAAGTGTGCCTAGTCTGGGCCGTCCTCCAAGTGTGCCTAGTCTGGGCCGTGATCCAAGTGTGCCCAGTCCAGGCCCTCATCCAAGTGTGCCCAGTCCGGGCCCTCCTCCAAGTCTGCCCAGTTTGGGCCCACCTCCAAGTCTGCCCAGTCCGAGCGATCTCCTGCCGAAGGTCTCCAGTCCAAGGCGTCTTCTGCTGAGGGTCTCCATCCCGAGCCGTTACCTATATTTGAGGGGCACCTTTCCCAACTTAGTGCTCTTCTGAGATTTTGTGCTTCATATATTCCTCTGTACCTAGTCTCGTTTGTGACCCAAAGAAACAGGTACTGCTTTTGATATCTCACTTTAGAGGGGAAGCCTTGGAATGGGTAAACTCCTATATAGAGACTAACCATCCTATCCTATCAGACCTGCAACTCTTTGTTGAGGCAGTAATTTGCAACATTGCTCCATATTCTGCAATACCATCTAGCGGGACATCTGTGCAACTTCGCTCAACTTCGCTCTGGCATGACTTCTTTTGCCTTCCCGTCCGTGGACGAGGACTTTTCTGCCAGACCCCCCATTGTGGACTAGGAGTCCGATGATTTTAATCACTTCTGGTAATACGGGCGCCTGGAATCCGCCCTAAAGGAGGGGGTTACTGCCAGGATCTGCCTGCAGCCCTCTGCATCCCATGAAGCTGCCTCCAGGACCTTGGAATTGTTTTATTATGTTATCTGGCAGTACCTCTGTTCAACAGAGGTTATTACTGGGGTTAACCTGTCTCACTAATTATATCCTGCACCTGGGTGTTCCCTACTTATACCTGCCTCTCTTCATCTGCTGTGCTGGTCATTGTTGTTGCTGTTCCATGTTGCTGTGCTGTGCTGTTCCCTGCTGTGCTCCTGGTTCACCCGTTCCCTGTGATTTTTTCATATTACCTGCTTACCTGCTTTAGCCGTGTTCCTGGTATTTGCTTTCTGCATCTCCCTGCCATCCTCATTCCTATACCATCCGGTTTGTACCTTCCAGCAATAAACATTGTGTGTTTTACCATATTCTGGGCTCATTAGCTGTGATTTCTGCATTGAAGTGTGACACCATCCACCTAATCTTCTATACATACTTGATTACCTTACCCTCTCTCTCCCTCCTCTCTTGCGCTTGATCCCCTCCTCTAACTACCTTTATGCCTCCTGTCTGTTTGCCCTATGATGTAAGTTCTTATGAGCAGGGCCCCCTTCTCTCTTGTTCCTCTACTTATTCTTCTGCTCCTAATTCACTATGCAAGCTATGTTTGGAATGTTTGACGTCCTGGTAATATTTGTTTAATGTTCGGTACTGTTTCTACCCTCGACAAAGAATTAAATTCGAAACGCGTTGGTGGAAGAGAGAATCCGTGTCCAGATGCGTTGCCCATAGCGTTTGATGGTCAAAGGTCTGGAAAAAGCCGTGGTAACCGGCCGTTTAACATCTCATCTGTACAGATCCGTCAGTTCTTATACATGCCCTTGTTTCATCTACATGTGGTAAGTGTACAGCGCTACTAATACTGTATTTCACACGGAGGAATTTGTTTGTTATGTTTTTATCTTAATAGAAACATGTTCCAGCATGTGTCTGGTAATAAAAATTCATATTTTTTTCATGTAAATGAGCAATTGATATTTATAAGACTCTTCTATTTCCCTATTCAGAGTGAAAAACAATGATTCATAATATAAATGTAAACCACAATTTTTCTCCGACTCCTCTCCTCCACTCCCCCTCCCCTCACTGACTGTGTGACATCATCACCACGGCCCGACAGTATCAGTGAGGGACGGGACCCAGCAGCGAGGAGCATCTTTATGGAGTCACCTTTAAGGTAAGGAAAGAGAGGGGAGGGGAACATTTAGACCTGGGGGGTGGGCGCATTGAGACCCAGGGGGAGGGGCAGTGTGCTGGGGGGGGGGGGGGAGATTTTGAGATTGTGCCTAGGGCGCCGAGGAGCCTAGCACAGGCCCTGCATAGTAGCCTCTTAGATACATGCTTATAGTTATAATTGTGTATGTATAAAGCTCTGGGTTTTTTTTTGCTAGGCTAATTAGCTTACAGTGTTTTATTCACATTTAAATTAAATAACATTGTGGAAGATTATACATTTAACATACACTATGTTGTTTTTGTTTCCTCTTTTTTTCATATGTTAACAACGGAGTCACATAGAAGAATCATCTTCACCTATCCTAATTAAGGAGTATACTGATTGTTTTTGTATATTCTTTACAATTTTTTGTATATACTTTGCATGTTTTGTATTTTTTACACTAGCGCATATTCGCTATCCTTTAGTTTTTGTATATGTCTTTGGTAAATGTATTGGGGTGACATTTAGATAGTGAGGTCTGCTGCAGGTGGAAGGGGCGCGGTTTTATTGAACATTCCATTAGTCTTGTTTCTACCCTGTATGGTCTTATGTCTGTCTCTATACGGCACTGCAGACATTTTGTGGCGCCCTATAAATAAAGGCTAATAATAAAGTAAGTAGTATGCTCTGATGAGTCATATTTTACGCTTTTCAGTGGTTTTATTTTTGGAGTAAGTCACATAAAAGACAACATATATGGTTTGTTCTAAACATGTTTGTGGATTCTTGAATTAATGCTCTACATTGTAGACTAATGACCAAGGCCTTCAAAATTATTTTAAATACATTGTAAGGTGCAAATATTGTTTTTTCAAGATTCACCAATTTTCCAAGACAACAACCCCACACAAATGTTGCATGTAATAAAAGTAACAAATCTTCAATGGCCATATCTAAACATCAGTAAATCTTTATGGAAAATTCTGGAATAGAGTAGAGTAGAGTAGAAATAGCATCCTATATCCATTAAAGAACTGATTGCACTCCTTTTTGAAGAATGGTGTAATATTCAAGGAGAAACAGTTCTAAGCTTACATTACTTATTGCAGAAAGGATTCAAGCTGTTCTGAAGGCAAAGAGAGTTGTTGCTACCATCATTGTATGTAACCTCAGTATATTGACAACATATTACATAATTTCAAATCTATGGGAGATAATTCAAATACCTGTGCAGTTTTACCATTACTACGGTAAAAATAAATGCTCAATTTTCGTTGCAAATCTGCAAGGAAAAATGAGCAGATATTTCAATAAAAATATACAAAGTGTCTCCGGATTGCCCAAGAGACACATAGCTCTGAACTGAATTCCCCCCTATGACTGTATGCTAAATCCAAGGTGAATGTGCATATGTCCTTGACTTGGAGTCAAGGCCACCAACCTACAGAGAGGTACAAATACATGCAAAAAACAAACACGTTGACATCCAGGACTAGTAAGGAGTCTAAATTTAATTAGAGTGCATGTGAAATAATTGCAATGTATGGAACATAGCCTTGTATATTGATGAGCAGCCAACAGCTAATAATGAACATTTAATGGCGAGTATTCCTACACAGTGAAAAGGAGAATCTTCTGTCTCGTACCCTGCCTCCTCCTCCTCCCAGCTAAAGCATACTGTTGCGTGTTTGGTCTGTTTGGGTCACTGAATGTCACAGCCTCACCCCACGCTGTCTGTGCATGCACAGGCTGAGCACGCCATTTTCTGTGCCCAATATTTATAACATGAAAACAAGCAGGGGATGAAAGAGAAGCAAATGATAAGCATGTAGGAAATCGAATAAATAGGTAGTAGCGGATAATAGATGGTAAGATTAGACTAAAAGTGAGTTTTAATCAAGATGGTAATAGATAGCAGAAGATGGATGCAGCAGCAAGATGCAGCTCTGGAGTACAAGGGAATGGATTTGTATACATGTAAATTAGATTATCATAATGTATTGCAACTGTAGTATTTTAACACATTTAATCATAAATTGACTACTATTCATTTTTAAAGGTTTTACATCATCATTTACAAGGTACAGTACCGCAATGTCTTAAAAGACCACTAAACACTGAAATTGAAATTGAAATTTTCAGATATGAGCCATGGAGGTAAAAACATTGTTTAGTGTTATCCTGACAGTCCCATGCAGCTCTGTTACAAACTAAGCTATTACCACTGCGAACAGCTGAAGGTTTTCCCACATGGTTAGGACAGTGTACTTGTGGCATGTGATACAGGTCATAAAGTCGAAAGGCGCTGGGACTTTTTCCAGTAAATAATGCCCATTGTTTCTCCATATCATTGGAATCTGACATATAGGCACTTGATGAAATGTCTCTCACATAATCAGATTGTCTATGGATTTTGTTCAATAATTTGAAGGACTGTTGCTAGGGCTGTGATAGGGGTGACCGGCCAGGGAGCAACACTGAAAGGGGGCGCAGTTTATAAATATTTTTGGTTCATTTGGTTAAAATTGAGGGCTGGGGGGGCAGCATTTTTCTTTCTTACCCCAGGCTCTTAAATTTTAGGTTACGGCTCTGATGAATGCTAGTGCTTTTTGATCTAGGATACCACTAGCATAAATAGTGCTAATTCACTCCCATAGTGACCGGTTGAAGGGGAAAAGCTCCTCCCTTGTCACGCAGAAGTTATTAACCTCTGAGGACACTGCATGTAATTATTTATGAGATTTATCTTCACTTCAATGTTTCATCATGGGAACCATTGAGCGCTTATGAACACTAGCAATTTTCTAGCTATAAAAGTGTTTAAATCACCAGCATAACACCACCCTTAAAGTTTAAACAGGCGTGAAAAACAACAATATTTTGAATTGGCATCCACCAGTCTGCAAAAACTGAGATTGTAGAACTGATCTAAATCAGTATAAAATACAGATTCATTACCTTCATGTAAATGAATATACAATATGTGTCATATATGGAATTTTAAAAGAAGTATTATTCTGTAATAGTTTTCTGTTTATGTCCACTTTTACCATTAGACATATTCAATTATCTTTATTGTGAAGTGCATTCGTTGACTTTGGTCAGTATAAAACACTGAGGAACAATTAAGAATCTCTGATCCGAAAATACATAATCAGTAGGTCAATATGCTGATGGGGTGATGGTGATACATGGAGGGATTAATCTAACCCTAAGAGGGCATATATCTTTCTCTTAAGTCTATCCTCTGAAATTTGTATTTTTATACAAGTGTAGATTTTGTAAAATAAAGCCTATGCCTGTCTGAGTAACTTAAATTAATCTCTAATGAAATGATCCACATTGCTCCAGTTTTCATCAGGCATTGGTGCAATTACTACAAATTAAATAAAGTTCATAGCTATACAATATATAATTCAAATTCACTTTAGAATAAAACAGGATATCACCAAAAGACTGCAGATACAAAACAGCGTAAATCTGTTTTCTAAGATAAACCTTTTCTGGACAGAAACCTGTGATTGGTCTTATTAAATGAACAGGTCTGGAGTTATTTCCCCCCTGCACCACCACTTTTTCTGTGCTACCTGCCTACCTCATAACCCGCCCCCTATAAATACCAGCTCTCCATGGTCCCAACCCACAATGAATACCATTTGTATAAAATAAATAGATAAAATAAGCAATAATTCAGTCTGTTGTTAAATGTTTATAATATCATCATCATCATCAACATTTATTTATATAGCGCCAGCAAATTTCGTAGCGCTTTACAATTAATAACAAACATTAATAAAACAATATTAGGTAATACATACAGACAGAGAGGTAAGAGCACCCTGCTTGCAAAATTTCTAAATAATGCATTATCATTATATCAAAAAAGCAAACAGAGTATTACATCTTGCATTTCTTTATCATACTTGCCAACTCTCCCGGAATGTCCGGGAGACTCCCGCATTTTGCGAGAGTCTCCCGGACTCCCGGGTGAGTGTGGCAATCTCCCGAATTCTGCCCACTTCACTAGGAAGTGCCCCACTTCCTAGTGAAGTGGGCAGAATTAGTTCCCGGGGAATCGCGTCGTCTGGCCCCGCCCCCACTGTCAAATGACGCGCATTTTGGAGCCCCGACCCCGTCACGCCCACCTCCCATTACAGGCTCCCGGAAAACAAATCTTCAAAGTTAGTAAGTATGCTCTTTATTACATACACGCAGCTTGCTCACACCGCCTCATCCCATTGTAAAGTGTTCCCCTTTGCTCCTTATTATGTTTATCTTAATATCTCAAAAGGTTTGCTTCCAACTCTCACTATTATACATCTTTATTTATCTACAGGTAACAGGTACAGTTCCCTCAGCCATCATGTTAAACTTGGCTATCCTGCTCATCTTTAGCACCTAGTCATTTTCCACACACCAATTGCTGTGTGCTGACCCTGGTGCTAATGAAACTGTCAGGTTCAATTACAGCTACAATTTGCATTAAACTGTCTACAATATGGCGTAAGTATTGTGTATTTTTCCCATTTTAAGTGAATGCATACTGATAACGGACACACTGCACAAGCTAATGATGATGACTTAACGAAAATTAAATTGAAGCATTTTGTATTAAGTTTACAATTATAATGTTGTGGTTTGCTGCCCATGTGACCCTCAGATCTAGGTTTCATAAACCCTTCTGGTTTGCTATGCTTAGGCCTTGCTAAGATGTGTGAACACTGGCATGAATACTGGCAAATACAAAGACGTACTGTTAGGACCTATAAGAAAGGAAAATGCAGATGGACTCTATGGGATGTGATCAGAGTCTGGTGGGTTTGGAGAGCGTGTTGCTGTCTGGCGACCTAGAGCAGTAGCTATTTATCTCACTGATTTAAAAAAAAACTTGCACCTTCAATTTGCCTGGAGCATGCTCAGTTCAGTCTGCCCCAATTTTTCAACTTTTCAAACTTCTCTGGGAGATCCCAGAGGAGAGGTCATGTGACCATAGCCCCACCCCCTGCTAGGATATGCCAAAATCATGGCATTTCATAGCAGGGAGTGGGGTTTAATGATGCAAAATAGTGTCATTAAACTCCCCCTCCATCACTGTTTGAAAGGATGCCTACTCAAGTTTCCAGGAGTCCGAGAGGACTCCCCAAAATTCAGGAGCCTCCCAGAAATTCTGGGAGAGTAGGCAAGTTTGCAGTATATGTTTAAAGAGGTTCCTTCTGTAGAACTAAATCTCTTAGGAGTAGACTTGAACCATGACTTGAACTTGCCTTGAATAAGGTCTAGCGAGAATGTTACTTACACAGAAGTATATCTTGCCATTGAGGAAAAGCCACTCGAAATAGAGATCAGCAATGACCACACAGAAGTAATTGTCCTAACAGTGTTTGTCACATGTTTGCAGTAATCACAGGTTAAGAAACTGGTCAACAGATTTGTTTTACTCTAAAGCCAAATGTTCATGCCATTCATCCATAGCAGGCCAGTTTTGTATTATTTACATATTTCCTCCACTGGTGTCATGCGTCTAATGGTAAATAAACTACCCCAAAGTTGAGTAGTGTCAATACATATGTTACACTGCTGCCCTTTAAAGTTAGCCCATCTAACTTGGCTGCACCTTAAAGTTATAGTGTAGCATTTTGTCTGCTCTACTGCCAAGAAAATAAAAACATTGTATATAACAATAATTATGAATGAATATAACATAAATACAATGAATAATGAATATAACATAAATACATTGGGCCTGATTCATATTCGGACACAGGTTAATTCCATAGTGTATGTTGTGTGAAATAGTTCTGCACATGCTCAGAAACAGACATTACGCCAATAAACACAATTGCATGCAATTCATGCCGGAAAACTTACAACAACCTACGACTTGAGATTTGGAGCAGGGACGGGAAGGGACGGATTAACATAGGCAGGGGCGGGCTGGCCCGGGGGGCAGGGGGGCATCGGCCCCCCGGGCCGCTCGGTCAGGCCGCTATTAGGGCCGGGGGGTAGGCCGACCGGCCGCCCCCCCCGGCTGCAAAATACAATTCTTTCCCCCGCGGCCGCATCTGATGACATCAGATGCGGCCGCGTCAGCGCACAGGAGGCCGCATCACATGACAGGGGATGCGGCCGCGTCATCAATGACGCGGCCGCATCCCTTTTCATGAGATGCGGCCGCCTGTGTGCCCCCCGGCCACGCCTCTCCCAGCCCGCGTCTGAACATAGGTGATGTATAGTTAGGGCGTTTCAATGCAGATGCGGCTGATTCAAGTCTTGAGTTTCTCGTAAGTGCGCTTAATTTCAGCTGTATCATTTGCACCCACTACAGGGCTGGTGTAAATGCTGACTGATAGTGATGGCTGTCAAGGCATAGTCTTTGATTTAAAAAGTTTTCTTTTTAATGCTTTCTGATGTTACCTTTTATGTACATATGCTTGCACATATACTGCAGTATATCCTGTGTGTTTACATATGGCAAGTACTGTGTAGGCAGAGCGTACTTACACTTTGATTTTTGAGATACGTTTGTATTTGCATACGGCCAAAACTACGCACAAGTCCTGTGCTCTTTTTTCAAAGTCAATTTACGTACAAGATGCGTTCGGACATGAATTAGGCCTAATATATCTATGTTTTGAGGGTGTTTGGAATTGCAGATCCTTCAGCCCCAATGACAGTGATGGGCAACAGACAGCCCTTTGATCTTCCTGCTTTATTGTCAGATTTGTTTGGTATAGCTTGTTACACTTGTTTAAAATGTCTACTGAAATGTTATTGCAGATAGGTGGCTGTTTCTTTCATTAAATGCATAGGCACAGCTCATAGGGTGACCTATGATCTTCAAGCAACTTACTGTCATTTCCACATTTTGTAGAACCAGATGAACATTTGCATTACCAACAGTGCACTCTATAGTTGTATTTAGGAGGGAGGGGAGCCTTTGTAAAATCTTTTAACTAGCTGGTAATGCAGCTTTAAAGAGTTAGAGTAGGATTCATTTAAAAAGCTAATACACTATACTAATGGCAGGAATTTTATATACATACTTGCAGTACGATACAGATTTCTCACTTTAATGAATAAGAAAGGCTTTTTTGAATTAGCATTTTGATGTCCCTGAAAATAATCCAACTATCATGCATAAATGGTAATTCACACTTTCCTATAGAAAGCTACCAGAAAGATCAATGACCATGCCAAAGCACCATTTCAACAGTACTTTAAGACAGGGAACAGTCTACAATTATATATTATGTATATTTGTATTTTATTTCATATAATCATAGATTGATGATGCCACAGCTGCCCAGTTAAAGCTGACATAATATATCCTCTCTATGCATATTTAAGTAAAATGGTGGTATATTATATCATATGTGCAAGTAATGAAAAAAAATGTATTATAAAATGACCATAACATAAAATATGTCACCATGTCTAATAAACCTGAGTACCTGAATATAAAAAATAAATGCTTTATACACTGATTATTCACAGAAAATACTAGATGGACAAATAAACACACTCCTCTGTATAATTATGTAGAGTATCTGTCTACTCAATAATGAAAGATATTGTATTCTTTGGCACTGCCAGATCTATCAGCACAGGGTGTGGGCACTGCTTGAGGCACTCAGTCACACAACACTGGTAGAGTGAAGCATTTAACCATGTGCTAGAGGGGAGTAAATGGACAAAACAGGGAAGGGAGGGTTACACAGTGCAATGGGAGAAAAATCAGAAAGGAAAACACTACAGATAGACAGATAAAGAGAAAATAGGCAGGGTGAAGGAAACAGAAATGGGGAAAGATAAATAGAGATGCAGTTATAGATCATGAGTATCAGGAAGACAGAGACAAATAGGAGGGGAAAAAAGAGAGGAATTATAAGTACAATAGTAATAAATAGGGGCATTAAAAAGGAAACAGAGCAATATAGAATAGAGAAGATAAGGAAACATTTATGAAATTAAAACAGACATACATAAAGTATGTTTCTAAAAGTACAAAATTGGTTAGAAGTGAAAAAAAGGACATTTGGAGGAACTGACGTAGAGTGCTTCCTTGATAATATCTAAGAAAGAATAGATTTTAATTACAGCATAAACCAAATATTTTAGTGTAGTGTCAGGGAATCAGATCACTGTTCCTTTAAATCAAGTGGAAAGGCAGGGAATTCCCTCTAAGAGTGTGTGTGTGTGCATGGGTGGGGGGAGCACACACGTCGCCGTGGTTACGGGAGCCCCAGACGGTTGCCATGACGGCCGGCGACAGGAGCGTTACTATGGAAATGTGACTGGGTGTTTGTGGGGACAGAGAGAAAGAGTTCTTCTGTGCTATATACTGATTATGTGTATCACCTTATATTCCTTCTAAAATGGTAACAGTGCAGAATTAGGGTTATATAAGTAACAAAGTAACACTTATAATGAATTAAGCACATATTAATGATGGTAAAAAATAGCTAGTTATTAATTGAGTATCATAATAGCCTAGTCTCTTTATCTAATTTGAAAAAATATAATTTCCAACCTACCTGCAGAAACAATTTTGGGGGCACTTTGAAATATACTTTTATATTAATAAAAAAAATAAAAACATTTTAACCCCTTCTCTTGAACACCATAGTTATCAGGAAAAAGACACATAAATTACATGTGCAAAATAATGACACACAAGTGCTGCAATATTCACTAGGTAATGAATTATCTATAATTATCTATATTAAATATGAAGCAATATTTAATATAGACTTTTTTTACTGTGATTGAAAGAATTTCAGTGAAAACAGAGTTAATGACTATTACAAGCTATTAAAAGCTATAAGCACTAATGTCTACTATTATGTTGGGCTCTCCTTTTTATTATTTTAAAGTTTCCCTGTTTTCTCCCAAAATACTGTTTTGTTGACCCTACACTCAGAAAATGAAGGGGCCAGCAGGCTGCTTAAATACATTAATTTACATACACAAAATTATGCTTTGCACTATGCACTTACAGAAAGATAAGCTGTGGTAGAAATTTGTGAAAAAGTAGTGGAATAATGCTATTTTCCAGGTGAGAATTCTCTGCAACTAAAAATCTCCACCCCATCTATCTCATTTTGATATGTTGGGTAATTCTAGAGCTTAATCAGATGTATAACTGCAACTTAGTGATAATATACTAGGAAAAAAATACAAGTAGAGAAACCGTGGTCAAAGAGGGAGCTGCATGTCTGGTGGAACTGTACACCAAGCTTCAAACTCTGTGGTCAGAGGTCAGACTCTAATCTCCTCCAGTACTAGCGATGTTGTCCTATCAGATCCCAAATACACTTTGCTGCTTCTCTCGCTCACAGATATTTCTAAGCATGCCTGCAGACTGATCAGGCATATATTCAACATGTCAAAATGCCGCTTCATGGAAAAAAGTACCACCATCCCCTACTCCCACTATATATATGATTGTTTACAATCATATTGTTACAATACATCACCAGCATTCTGAGAAACTTCTCTGTCTCCTATCACAAAGTCTGGACCCCTTGGGTTTCCTTCTATAATCAACCTTAGTTTCATTTTTCAATTTAAGCTGCTCCCTTGGATGCCTTGCTTACTCAGATTCTCTCTATGATCCCCAACCAAGAGGTCTTCCCCTTCTCCCTTATTCCCTTCCCACACCTCCCCTTATTTCATCTTAAATAAAAAAAAATATCTGCATCCAATGTTTATTTTCTTTGTCAGGCGCCGTCCCCGTGCTGTGTCCGTCGCACAGGGACGGACGCCTGCTATTGCTGCACTTCCGGGTCGGCGGTCACGCGTTCCGTTGCTAGGCAACGGAACGCTTCTCAGTAGTTCCCGCGGTGGTGTTCAGCGTCACCACCACCACTGATTGGAGATGCCCTACAAAAGGATCACTCTGGCACTTGGAGAGTGCCAGAGTATTAGGTCCCACCTAGCTCCAGCGTTCCTGTGCATTCCTCTAGTGACTCCTGTGTATTACCCGTCTTGCTCCTGACTACCCTTCATCTGTGCTCCTTGTGTATTGAACCCGGCTTGTTGACCATTCTCTCCTGCGCTTCTAATACCTGACCCGGCTATTCCTGACTACGATATTGGATTCTCCCTGTGGCATATCCTGATTCTTGGTTTTGACCCGGCTAGTTCCTGACCACTATATTGGATTCTCCTTGTGACATATCCTGATTCTCGGTTCTGACCCAGCCTGCCTGACACCGTTTCCATCCTACCGCTTCACTGGTTACTCCCTCTGAGGACCGCGACCTGCGTGTCTCCTGCAGCTAAGACCATACTTCCTTGCGGGGGTTCCTGGCGAAGACCTGGGACACGTTAGACACTGCGCCTCTTTGGTGAGTAGTGCTAAAACCAGTAAGCAGAATACTCTGAGTTCGTGACAGTATAATCTGGCCATGACGTCAGATGGAACTGGTGAGCCCTCAGCTCGAGATCTTCTTATCCACCTGGGCCGCCGAGTAGAACAGCAGGAGGCAGACCAGGCTCGTTTACTTTAGTGTGTCCAAGGGATTATGTCTCGTCTAAACTCCCTGCAGGCAGTCCAACCTCCCCCGACGGAACCTCCTGCTGCTCCTTCTCTTGCCGCAGTGGCTCCAGTGGCTCTGTCTTCTTCCCTGGCTCATTCTACCGGGCTTAGAATTCCTTCCCTGGAGAAGTACGACGGAGATCCTAAGAGATGCAGAGGTTTCCTCAATCAGTGCGCAATCCATTTCGAGTGCAACTCCTCTGCCTTCTCATCTGAACGCACCAAGGTAGCCTTCATGATATCTCTCTGCTCAGCGGACAAGCATTGGCCTGGGCTTCACCGTTATGGGAGCGCAACGATCCTTTACTAGAGAATTCCGCAGCATTCATTGATATGTTTTGTAAGGTCTTCGATGAACCTGGCCGGATCTCCTCAGCTGCCTCTAGCCTGTTGAATCTTCGACAAGGTTCGATATCAGTCGGTCAGTGTGCGGTACAGTTTCGTACCCTTGCTTCGGAACTTTGATGGAATAACGAGGCTCTCATCACTACCTTTTTGCAGGGCCTTACTGACCGGATCAAGGATGAGCTAGTCACCAGGGAACTCCCCTCTGACCTGGATACCCTTATTTCCCTGTGTATCCGGATTGACCTACGTTTCAGGGAAAGAACATCGGAGAGATCTCTCACAAGACGCCCTCCCCGCATGGCACCTACCTTTCAAAATCCTATTTCGGCTACGGAGGAACCAATGCAGCTGGGTCGCTCAAAATTGACGCCCGAGGAGCGTGAGAGACGGTTCAAACAGAGACTGTGTCTATACTGCAGGGAGTCTGGATATGTGTTAAGTCTCTGTCCTAAGAGACCGGGAAATGCTCCCTCCTAAACGGTAAGAGGGAGGCCGCCTTAGGAGTAGCTGTTTCCACTCCCTACTCAACTTCTAATCCTGAGTTCCTCATGCCGGTACTACTGGTCAGTCCTAAGGGACCCCAGCAGACCCTAGCCTTTGTGGATTCCGGTGCCGCCGGGAATTTTATCTCGGACTCTCTTGCCTTACAGCTCCAGTTATCCATTCTAGACCTTCCTCAGATGCTAACGCTAACAACTGTGGACGGCAACCGCGTCAGCAATGGTACCATCTCCAGCATCACTAGTGCCGTTCAGTTGCAGATTGGAGCCTTACATCAAGAGTGGATCCAATTCCTAGTGTTACCACGATCTGTCAATCCTTTAATTTTGGGTCTTCCCTGGCTCCGGGCCCACTCTCCACAATTTGACTGGGCTCGTGCCGAAGTTATCTCCTGGGGTCCGTAGTGCCATAATCAGTGTATCTTCTCACCACGTCCCCACGTTTGCCTTACTCAGACCAATTCCGAGACAACCGCACTACCCTCGGTCTACCAAACCTTTAAGGACGTCTTCTCCAAGCAAAGATCAGAGATTCTTCCACCTCAACGCCCTTGGGACTGCCCGATTGATTTAATTCTGGGAAAACAGATTCCTCGTGGTAGGACTTATCTCCTGTCTTTGCCAGAAACCCAGGCAATGTCACAATATATCTCTGAAAACTTAGCCCGAGGGTTCATCAGAAAATCTTCCTCTCCGGCCGGAGCAGGGTTCTTTTTTGTTAAAAAGAAAGACAGATCTCTACATCCCTGCATCGATTATCGACAACTAAATAAAATTACCATAAAGAATTGCTAACCTTTGCACCTAATTATGGACCTTTTTGATAGAATCAGCGGAGCCCGAGTCTTCACCAAACTAGATCTCCGAGGGGCATATAATTTGGTACGAATCCGTCAAGGAGACGAGTGGAAGACAGCGTTCAACACGCGGGACGGACATTTCGAATATCTAGTTATGCCCTTTGGTGCTTAGTAACGCCCCCGCTATCTTTCAATCCTTTGTTAATGAGATCTTCCAAGACCTTTTATATCAATCTGTAGTTGTCTACCTGGACGACATCTTTATTTTCTCCCGAGATATTATCTCTCATTGCCTTCATGTTAAAGAAGTTTTATCCCGACTACGAGCTAATCAACTCTTCTGCAAATTAGAGAAGTGTATCTTCAAAGTTGAACAACTCCCTTTCTTTGGGTACATTATTTCGGGATCAGGACTACGCATGGATCCACAAAAGGTATCCGTCATTACCAGTTGGCCTCTTCCTCAAGGCACCAAGGCCATTCAAAGATTTGTTGGGTTCGCCAACTATTACAGGCAGTTTGTTAAGGGGTTCTCCTCCATTATTGCCCCAATAACCGCTGTGACCCGTAAATCATCCAATCCCAGAGACTGGCCCTCCGATGCCCTGAAGGCATTTAACCTCCTAAAGCAAGCCTTTTCGTCTGCACCAAACCTTTCTCAACCGAATCAATCAGAACCCTTTTTTCTGGAAGTTGATGCTTCTGCTATAGGTATTGGGGCAGTGCTCTTCCAGAAATCCGAACTGGGTACTCATCTCCCCTGCAGGTTTTTCTCTAACAGATTCTTGTCTCATGAGAAGAATTATGGCATTGGCGACAAAGAGTTGCTCGCAATCAAGGCCGCCCTTGAGGAGTGGCGACATCTCTTGGAAGGTTCCCATTATCCAGTAACAGTTTTAACTGACCATAAGAACCTGCTTTATATATCAGTGAAGCTCGGTGCCTCAACCCACGTCAAGCACGATGGGCATCATTCTTCGCACACTTTAATATTATTCTAACTTACCATCCTGGGTCCAAGAACATCCGAGCGGACACCCTGTCTCGATCTTTCGATAATACTGACCTCTGCACTTCCATGAAGCCGCTGCCGATTCTAACACTCACCAGGGTTATCGCCCTTACCAACACCTCTTCTAAGACACCTCCTAGGGGTTGTTCCTTCTTGGAGCCTAATCTACGAGCCAACGCTCTATGGTGGGCACATTCCTCCAAGCTGGCAGGACACGCCGGGGTGAAGAAAACCTACGAATTTCTTCGTCGAAGATATTGGTGGCCGGCCTTGCATTCTGACGTACGAAAATTCGTGGCCTCCTGTGCTACATGTGCTCGTTGTAAAAACCCCAGATTGGCTCCACCAGGTCTTCTACAACCGCTTGCTACTCCAGTCCTTCCTTGGCAAAGTATATCCATGGATTCCATCACCGACCTTCCCCCAAGTAATGGGTTCACCATCATTTGGGTCGTCGTTGACAGATTCTCTAAAATGGCTCACTTCGTACCTTTGCCCGCTGTACCGTCTGCTTCTCAATTGGCTCTTATCTTTATTAAGGAGATATTCAGAATCCATGGCTGCCCTCGTGAAATCATTTCAGACCGTGGAGTGCAGTTTGTTTCCCAATTCTGAAGGGCTTTTTGTAAAACACTTGGTTCCGACCTCAAGTACTCGTCCGGCTATCATCCACAAACCAATGGCCAAACGGAGCGGGTTAACCAGGACCTCAAAGTCTTTTTACAATGTTTTTCTTCTGACAACCAAACAGAATGGGCTGATCTCCTACCTTGGGCAGAATTTTCCCACAACTTTCATCATCACGAGTCTTCTGGTGCCTCTCCGTTTTTTGTCGTTTATGGAACCCAACCCACCCTCCCAGATTTCTCCGGTCAGGTTTCCTCGCCAGTTTCAGCTGTTGAGGATTTAATGCGGAACTTTTCCCAGATTTGGTCAACTACCAAAACCAAACTCCAAGAGACTTCTCTGCGCTATAAGCAAGCGGCTGACCGTCATCGGAGATTTATTCCTCTATTACACGTTTACGACAAAGTATGGTTGTCTACACGCAATCTCAAGTTGAGGGTACCTTCTCAGAAATTGGCTCCTTGCTATATCGGGCCCTTCCCTGTAACACATGTTATCAACCCGGTGACCTACAGACTCCGGTTACCTCCTTCCCTAAAGATCCATAATGTTTTTCATGTCTCTCTTCTGAAACCACTTGTACTCAATAAGTTTCATCGTTTGCCTCATCATCCAGGTCCTGTACGGACTACTTATGGTGAAGAATTTGAAGTGAGTCGCATCCTGGACTCCCATGTCCTCCATGGACGACACCAATTCTTAGTCCATTGGAAGGGCTTTGGCCCAGAAGAGAGGTCATGGGTGCAAAAAGAGGCTCTGCATGCCCCACGGCTACTAAAACAATTTCTTGAGCAAAGATCTATCCAACAAAGTAGGGGAGGAGGTACTGTCAGGCGCCGTCCCCGTGCTGTGTCCGTCGCACAGGGACGGACGCCTGCTATTGCTGCAGAGCGCTCGGTTGCTAGGCAACCGAGCACACTTCCGGGTCGGCGGTCACGCGTTCCGTTGCTAGGCTTCTCAGTAGTTCCGGCGGTGGTGTTCAGCGTCACCACCGCCACTGATTGGAGATGCCCTATAAAAGGAGAGTGCCAGAGTATTAGGTCCCACCTAGCTCAAGCGTTCCTGTGCATTCCTCTAGTGACTCCTGTGTATTACCCGTCTTGCTCCTGACTACCCTTCATCTGTGCTCCTTGTGTATTGAACCCGGCTTGTTGACCATTCTCTCCTGCGCTTCTAATACCTGACCCGGCTATTCCTGACTACGATATTGGATTCTCCCTGTGGCATATCCTGATTCTCGGTTCTGACCCGGCTAGTTCCTGACCACGATATTGGATTCTCCCTGTGGCATATCCTGATTCTCGGTTCTGACCCAGCCTGCCTGACACCGTTTCCATCCTACCGCTTCACTGGTTGATCCCTCTGAGGACCGCGACCTGCGTGTCTCCTGCAGCTAAGACCATACTTCCTTGCGGGGGTTCCGAAGACAGACTCCGCGCCTCTTTGGTGAGTAGTGCTAAAACCAGTAAGCAGAATACTCTGAGTTCGTGACATTCTTTAATTGCTCAGCAACATTTTTGATGAACACTCTATTCACTGGTCTCTGGAATTTTGTAACTGCCATTTTGTTTTTCATTATTATTGACTCTGCAGTATATATTTATTACTATACTGATTAAATAATCTGTTATTTAAAACCAAAATATTGCTGCAAAAGCTACCATCTTGCTGAGCATAAAAACTGGCACTACAAGAGTAGATATATGATTTAAGTTTTGCTCTGTTCCAACAAGTACTGATTTTTTATAATTGCTGGATTTCAGACTCAACAGTAACACAAGTATTGACATTGTAATAGAGACTACTACTGCACTTCTGCATATTAATTATGAGCAAGGCACAGTATTTTATCATAAAGTAAAATACAGTAAGAATATAATTCACTATAATATCTAGTCACTTGCCATCTCTCCCCCATTCTTATATTACAATGTCTTAGTGACAGCTCCCCATTGTTAACAATTGATTAAGCCTCATTTGAAAGTCCGTCAACAAATCACAACTAGCAAAGGTAAAGCTGTATGCTGAACCAAGTAAAGGCTGTATAGCCAATCAGCAAACAGGTTTCCATGGCAGCAACATTCTAGGGTTTGTCAATCATCCATAGCTCATATCTTTGTTTTTAGTGTGACTACATTAAGTGAATCAGTTTACATCAGAATATTAAAGATTCCCGAGCCTGAAAAACCTTGAAATCACCTGTAAGATCCAATAAAGGCCATCTACTAAAGGCAAATTATGTTTCATTTAGTTTTACACAATCAGAGAGCAATCTAAAATGTACAATCTATATTTCTTTTTTCAACACAAAATCTAATTTTTGCATTTGAGCACAATACAAGACACATTCACATTCTGCTCACCCCCTCCCATCAGAAAAAGCAATATTTTTCACTCCTACAGTTGATGCCATTTTGATGTGCTGGGCCATATAAATGAGTGCAAAATGCAGAGGCATGATGTCACGAAACGGCATGTGCACCATCAGCACGTACATCTGCAGGTTTGTAAATGAGAACCTAAACTGAATTTTGAACTCAGTAACATCAAAAGTGGCATTGTTTAGCCAACCTAAACTGAACAATGTATATACTGCTAGCTGCTACATATTGATGGATTTAGGTGAAAGTAGAAGGTAAGAGTGAGAGTTTAGACGTTTCACCTCCTGAACTGCAAATCTTCTAAAATTAAATGTAAAAGTTTAGTTGCTATATAATGTTAATGTTATCTCTACAATCAATGTTAAGGAACACATATGTTAAGACCATGTAGCAGACAAAAAAAAAAATCGGAAAAACAATTATAGCAAATGTTGCACTGAAACAGTGTTGCACTAGGAACGTGCCTGATGGGCCCGACCAACATGATAAACACAGAGAGGAAATAGATGGAGATAGAACTCCAGATAGTTGAAAATTTCTCTCTCTCTCTGCATTTTTGCACTGCTCAACTAGTTGCACCACATATTCTCCACATATTACTTTTACCTGCTTCTTGATATGTTAAAATGTGATCATGACTAAAACTCTTGGTGGAAAAGAATCTCTATATAAGGGGGAAAGATTCCATTCGGTGCAAAGTGTCTCCGGAACATCCCTGGAGACATCTTGTGCAATGTTATGACAGGAATCTCCACTCATTTTATTCTCGCACCCTATAGGGAGGCGCAGAAAAATGAGCAGAGATTTGTACCGTAATTGTTAGCAATGTGCGCAGTTGGACACCGCGGTGATGTCCACGTTCTACATTGATGCAACTGAATCTCTCCCTCAAAATGTAAAACCTTAAGAACCCACACTACACCATACTTGCTGATTCTTCCAGAATGTCCGGGTGACTCCCAAAATAGTGGATGACCTCCCAGACTACCGACTGCCTAGAGTCTGACAGTCTCCCTGATGGAGGGGGGGGGGATGTTCCTAGTGCCTGGAACCCCCTCCCACTCCGGCCGCACTGTATGCTTAAGGTGGCTGGACCCTGCCCCTGGGAATAGCCACCTTGCAGCTTGTGTGCAGATCGTTTCTGTCTACACTGTTCACAGCCATCTCTCCCCTGCTGTGTGTCCCTGCCCCTTTCTCTCCCACTGCCTGCATGTCTTATGTGTGCAGCAGCAGGAAACAAGACACAGCACTAGATGAAGAGGGTGAGTGTGTGAGTGTGTGAATGTGTGTGTGTGGGGGGTTCTCATGTGCTTTTAATGTAAGTAGGGGGATTTAATGTATAAGTACAATAGTTCATTTGTATGCATAGGCATGGAGGGGCTTTTAATAGAAGTGTAGCGGAGGGGGGAAAGGGATTTTAATGTAAGTGTAGGGGGATATTTTATGTGAAGTGGATTGGGTGTGAAATATTAATTTCATAGTAGGTTGACAGTGGGAGCTTTTAATTTATTGGTGGGGTGTAGGTTGGGGATATTTAATTTAATAGTGGGTATATGGCGGACCTATTAAGGGTGGGATGATGGGACTATTCATTTAACACTGGGGTGGTTTGGGTGCTTTTAATTGAATGTGTGGCTGAGTTTAGGGAGAAGGATTGCTATTTCTTAAAAATTAATGCTAATTAATAAATGTTTGGGAGGAAATAGGTTTATATATTAAATGTAAATACTATTAATTTAATGTCGGGGTTGTTTGGGGGAAATGGATCTTTTTATTAAAGTTGAATGACTTTAATTTACTGTCCGAGTTGGTTGCTGGGAGGCCTAATTATTAAAAGGTGCTTTTGATTTAATATCTGGCTGCTTTGGGGGAGGGAGGCCTACTGTGTTCACTCATTGCTGGGATTTCTATATCATGTACCTGTCCTAATTCCAAACAGGGATCCAACATTCCAGGATTCAGACAAGCAGCAATTGAGTTAAGTACACAATAACAGGTAGTGAAAGCAGCAAGAACAGGTAGGAGACAGCAGGACAGTCTGCCAACTGTTCTAACACACTCAGTCAGGACTTTGTCCTGACTGTAGGGACAGTTGTTAAGTATGTCCCGCTTCACACGGCTCTGCTCGTGAAGGGGGGGCTATGTGCCTTAACAGTAGGACACACAGCATTGCCCGTGTACATGATTGGTATAGGGAGAGTTGGAGAGCAGCTAAGCACTGTCTAAAATTATCGCCACGCCCTCATGCATGCTAGTCATGCCCACTGGCGACATGGCATGGAAACACTTCTCTACAAATCCTGCATTTGAGAGGATAATGAGAGATGATAGGAACAAAAAGATAGAAGTGGATGTGGTAAACGGAGGAATTAGAGGGCATAGGAGGGGAAAGGGTAGGAAAGTATGAAGAGGTGGGCTTGGAGGGAGTGTTTGAAACTTTGTAGGTTGGGGGAGAATCTGGTAGAGCAAGGAAAGGAGTTCAATAGGTTAGGTGCAGCGTGAGATAAGTCCTGTAGACTGGAGTGGGAGGAGATGATAAGACGCAGAGAGGTTGAGCTGTAGTGTATCTCATTATGAGGTCAAAGATATACAGAGAGTAAGCATTAGTGTGGGCTTGTAGGTGAGAGTGAGTAGCTTGATCTGAATATTGGAGGGAATGTAGAGCCAGTGAAGTGATTTACAATTCATATTGGATCTTGTCAGTCTTGTTCTTTCAGTAGAAACATAAATCTTGGACAGTGATGGTGTTTGGAAGAGTTGGTGTTGGAGGGTTGATGTCACGATCTGCCTCTGGCTGCACTGTAGCATCTTCCATGAGGATGCTGCTTGCCTCCTACAGCTCCTATCTGCTATGAACAGAATTTGGATTTTGCCTTTATGTGAATCTGGCCTGTAGTACCTCCCTACCACCAGAGGTGCTGCTGTCCTATCATTGTACATTTCACCTCACTAGCAATCATCAGATATTTATATAGTGCCACTAATTCCGCAGGGCTAAGTTATCCTTCCACCTTAATCAGCACCCATACCTAGTTCCCTGCCTTTATAAGACAGCCTCTCCCAGTAATCTGTGGCAGTTCATTGTTGTCTTGCCTGTTGTTGCTGATTTCCAGTCTGACTTCCTGGTATTGATCCTTGCTTGTTCCTCGGCTTCGCTGCTTATCTTTTAACCCAAACCAAGGCTCTGTTATTGACTACGCTCCAGCTCATTCCCTGGTACCTTCATTGCTCTCCTGGCTTTTGACCCTTTTTCTTTTTAGACAATCCTCTATCCTGACACCCACGGATCGATCCAGTGCATTGTGCCTCCTGGCAAGACCTCAAGACCTGTCTAATGTGGTTCATCCAGTACCTCATGCCTCGTGCCTCCTGAGTAAACCAGGTATCATGCCATCTTTGGTTATCCAGTACCTTGTGCCTCCTAAGTAAACCAGGTATCCTGCCATCTGTAATTCATCCAGTGTCTCATGTCTCCTGAGTGTACCAGGTATCCTGACACTGTGATAGGTGTATCTTCAGTCTTCTCTGATTCTACAGCCTCTGAGCTAGGTCTGCTCTCCGGCTACTCGGTACTGCCTTTACAAACTGTTTTACCAATTATGACTTCCTGAGTTATTCAGCTATATTGCCAGTCCTGCTGTGTATCTGCTGTTTTGAACTATGTTGCCATTATCATTTACTGCACCATTCTCTGCCTGTGAATCTCTGCCTAATAAAGACACTTAACTCCTACATTATCTATCTCTCTGGAGTTCATGCTAGGAATCCTGACAATTGAGAAGAAATTTAAATTAATTCAATAGGAATTTAGGATAGAATCCTGATTGGAGATGACAGTTAAAAGTATATTTATTTGGTAATCTCCAGAGCATTTCGGTGGGAGTGGTAGATAGCAGTAAATTTGAGGAAGTACAAGACTTTCACCAATGACAATGTACTTTGTAGGAGAATGTGGGACTGAGATGTTGGACTACCAGATCAGTACAGAAAAATGTAGGAAAGGGGGAGAAGTACTTGGAGACTGGTGGAAATGAATTAAAAATGAATAAAACTGAGATTTTTCCTAGTATGAGAAGGTTTGGTTGCATTATAGTGAAAAATGTTAAAGTGCTGGAGGATAGCTTGCAGGTGATCAGGTGATAATCTGAAGAGGGAATGGCGTGTTAAAGAATAAAAAACTGATCTATATCAGGAGAACTACAGACCAAGGCAGTGGCCATCACGATGAGTAGATAAGTAGAAGAGTCAGTAAACTGGGTTATGCAGAGAGAATAGGTTAAAGAGAGTAAATTGGAAGAAATAGAATATGGATCATGGGACTTCTGCACATTAGTGGTTTCATTTCATTATGCTAGTCAAGATCAACTCTAGGGTGGCAATATGAATATGAAAATCCTTTCCATGGTTCAGTGCTGGGGCCTATTGCTTTTATAAGGTGGATTGGAGTAAGATAGAGAAGGAGAGGTTGATGCGGTAGGAGGTGAACCATGTGAGGGCAATGTTGAGGATGTCAATGTCAGAGGGATGAGAAGAGATAGTTGACACTTAGATTTTGCAGTGAGGAAATCATCAGTGTCTTGGTGACGGTAGTTGTGGTAGATTGGATGATTTGAAATCCAGATTAAAACTGGTCTAGGAGGAAGTGGGAGGTGAGGAATGTGTTGAGGAGAGTAGACAACCAACTGAAGGCACTCACGAGCACATTGTAAGTGCTTTCGGCGGTGGACAGGGTTCAGCATGGTCACCTTGATCGGTCTGCGGCTACACAGCAAGCTGCGATGCACTGTGTTCTGACACATTTCTATCATAGCCCGCATTATTTTTTGCAGCAATTTGTGCTACATTATCTATTCTGTGGAATTTGACCAGACGGGCTGGTTTACGTTCCACCACGCCCATCAATGAGCCTTGGGCACCAATGACCCTGCCGTCGGTGATCGGTGTATATATAATTAAATACATAAAATGGGCATGATATCATCCAAATGAATAACCAGCACCAGTACTGTGTTGGAAATATATATTTTTATTTCTAGATCTGGAGTGCCAGCTTATCATTTATTTTTGTTCATTCATCATAACGGCTGACACCAGGTCATGTTAATATTACTCTGTGTGTGTCAGATTTTTTGTTATGTGTGTGTATATACTGTATTTATATTTTACCCAGTGGCATTAGACAGGCAAACAAGTGGGGCTAGACATGACACTTGGGCGAATTAGAATACGCCCCGTTCACTGGTTCCCCACGCAGCGCCTAGGTATTACCTGCACAATCTCCCTGAAAAAAAAATTCAAAAGTAATTTCACACAGTGAAGCTATATTTATTATTCCACCCTGTCATGTCCACTTAATCTTCTCTTGTCTTTGCCTCTCATTGACCCATGATGCACATATTTTATCCAGCACATATAAACATACTTGTGGTTTTATCCCCTTCTCTCTATCACTCTATTCTTATGCATGTATTTACCTCATACATTTCCACCTAGCATATGCATAGAAAGCAAAATTGTGTGCTGGTTGTTGCAGTAGCAGATTACATGACAAATAATGTGGAAAAAGAAGCACACTTTTAGAGTCTACTTATGCTCCAACTAGGCTCATACTGTGTAGTGTGTGAGATACTATTACTTTAAAAGCTTGAAAACCGCACATGAACCAAAATAGTCACTTATTAGTTTTAAAGCAAATATATTTGTATCTTAACTTTGTGTTTTAGGAAATGGTGTTTTAGGATCATACAAGAAAAGTTACTGTATAAGACTAACCAATTGTTCTTCCTTTCTAAATAATAACCACTACACCAAATTGCATAATGATATAAAAATTCTGTTTTCTTGGCTTTAAGGGCATTGAAACTGTTACTGAATTTCATATCTATCTCAGAAGAGCTGGTCCAACTAACCTGTCTCAGGTGAGCTCATTTGAGAACCAAATCTGTGGAAGAAGAGAACTAATGATCTATGAATAAATATATTGTCACAAACTGGGTTACTCTGATGGCCTCCCAATGTGAGGCTGGCATCCTAGAGGTGCCATAGTCTGGTTCATATACAGGCAGCTAGTAATTCATTGGTGGAAGTGGGGTTGGCGGTCAGCTGATCGGACCGCCGACCGGAAGTGCTAACCAGCATCTCCATTGATTAGCAACGGAGACGCAATGTTCGAGCCCATGCGCCCAAACTTCCGGCTGGATTCTGGAAGTAGCGCCCCGGCCGGGCAACAGAGAAGGCGACTGTCCCCTGCACCTAGTGTGTGTGCGGGGACGGCGACTGACTGTACCCCCTCCCTCTCCACCGAAAGATGTGTCCCTCAAGGATTGTTTTTTGAAGAAATCAGCCAGAAGACGAGGAGCATGAAGATTCTTTTTTTACACCCATGACCGTTCTTCAGGTCCATAACCCTTTCAATGGACCAAGTACTGAGAGCGACCGTGCAAGTTACAGGTGTCCAGGATGTGACTGATCTCATACTCATTGCCAGATGCAGTTACCAGCAGCTGAGGAGGAGAAGACTTGTGGGAGAACTTGTTAAGGATCAGCGGTTTTAGCAGAGACACATGGAAGGTATTGTGGATTTTCAGAGAGGGAGGAAGACGCAGCCTGTAGGTTACCGGGTTGATCATCTGAGTCACCGAGTATGGTCCGATAAATCATGGAGCCAATTTCATAGATGGTACCCGGAGTCAAAGATTCCATGTAGAGAGCCACACTTATCACCTGGATGAAGAATAGGAATTAATCTACGATGGCAGTCTGCAGCTTGTTTATATCGTTGGGAAGCTTTAAACAGGTTTTCCTTGGTTGAGGTCCAGATATGGGCAAAATCCAGAACTAGAGAGTGAGCAGCTAGAACAGTGGGTGCCAACGGAGTAGAAAAGTCAGGTAAGATGGGATGGGGGCCAAAGACCATAAGGGAGAAGGGGGAGGAACCAGTGGAATCATGTATGTGGTTATTATGGGCGAACTCAGCCCAAGGGAGTAGATTACACCAATCATCTTGATTATCAGAGGAAAAACAGTGGAGAAATAACTCAAGATTCTGGTTAACACATTCCGTCTGACCGTTGGTCTGAGGGTGATACCCCCAGAAGAATTTTAGGTCAACTCTTAGATCTTTACAGAAGGCTCTTCAGAAATGAGATATAAATTTTACCTCACAGTCCAAAATAAACTCCTATGGACAACCATTAAGCTGGAACACCTCTTTTATAAAGACTCAAGCAAGTTTAGGAGCTGATGGAAGGCCTTTTAGTAGTACGAAATGGGCCATCTTAGAAAACCTGTCAACAATTACCAAGATGGTATTGAAACCCTCACTGGGGGGTAAATCGACATTGAAGTCCATGGAGAGGCTGGCCCAAGGACGCACAGGAACTGGTAAGGGTAGGAGAAATTCACAGGGAGGGAGCCTAGCAATCTTGTTTTGGCACATACATCACAAGAGTCTATGAACTCTTTAAGATCAATCCAGAGGGTGGGCCACTAATAGCGTCGGGATAAGAGAGAGAAGGACTTTTTTAACCCGGTGTGGCCAGCAAATTTGGTAGAATGGGCCCAGCGGAGAGCTTTGAGGCGAAGGTGAGGTTCAAGATAGGAACGACCAACTTGAGGAGTCCTGGCATGGGTTAGAGCAATTATGCTGGAAGGTTCTAGAATTTGAGGTTCCGCTGACAGTGCCACATCAGATTCATCAAATGACCGAGAAGGAGCATCCGCTCGAGAATTCTGGGAAGCAGAGCGAAAGGTAAGTTTCAGGTTGAAATGAGCAAAGTAAGAAGACCACCTCACCTGACAAGGATTTAGGCAGCGAGCATCCCGGAGATAAATTACATTTTTGTGGTGCGTGAAGACAATAACCGGGTGCAGAGCTCCTTCGAGAAGGTGATGCCATTCCTCCAATGTTGACTTGATGGCAAATAACATTTTATCTCCAATCCTGTAATTGCGTTCAGAGGAGGAGAATTTTTTAGAGAAGAAACCACAAGGACGAAGGATACCGGAGGGAGATTCTTGGGAAAGGACAGCTCCGACCCCGACTGAGGAGGCGTCTACCTCTAAGAAAAAGGGTTTCCCTTGGTCCGGTTGAGTTAGGACAGGTGCAGACAAAAAGACCTTTTTGCCATCGTAATTGCGGAGATGGCCTCTGGGGACCATACCTTGGGATTTGCTGATCTTCGGGTGATGGCAGTGATGGGAGCTAAGAGTGTGGAGAACAGATTGATGAATTGTCTATAATAATTGGTGAAACCAATAAAGCGCTGAACAGCCTTTAGACTAAGAGGTTGAGGCCAGTTGGTGATAGCAGAAACCTTCCCTGGGTCCATCTGTAAGTCTGAGCCAGAGACAATATACCCCAAAAAAGGAATTGAGATACCTCAAAAATACATTTTTCAAGCTTACAAAATAGTTTGTTTTAGTGGAAGTGGGACAGAATCTCTCTTACATGAAATCAGTGGGAGAGGAGAACGGGGGAAAAGATCAATATGTCGTCCAGATATATCACCACGGACTTGTAAAGAAGGTCTCGGAAAATTTCGTTAACAAACGTCTGGAACACAGCAGGAGCGCTGCAAAGCCCGAAGGGCATGACGAGATATTCATAGTGTCCATCACGAGTACTAAAGGCAGTCTTCCATTCGTCCCCCTCGCAAATTAGGATTAAATTGTAGGCGCCTCGAAGGTCTAGTTTAGAGAAGATCCTTGGACCACTGATTCGATCAAATAGCTTGGAAATGAGGGGGAGAGGATACCTGTTCTTTACGGTAATGGCGTTTAACTGTCGATAATCAATGCAGGGGCGCAAGGTTCCAACTTTCTTCTTAACGAAGAAGAGTCCTGCTCCAGCAGGAGAAGAGGATTTTCTGATGAATCCATGCTGTAAACTCTGGGAGATGTACTGAGACATAGCCTGATCCTCTAGAAGGGAAAGAGGGTAGATCCTGCCCGTGGGGATGGGCTCACCAGGTTGCAAGTCAATGGGACAGTCCCACGGTTGATGCGGAGGAATAATCTCTGAGGCAGCTTTGGCGAAGACGTCCTGAAAGGAAGAATGGGGAGTGGGGAGCTCCAGGTGAGAGGAGAGCATACAAGATGTGGGAGAAGTGTTCTGTCCTCTGGGTTTAACTGGAAGCAGACATTTCTTGAAACATTGAGGACCCCAGGAAGTCACCTGTGCAGAACTCCAATCAAATTGGTGCATGTAGTCTGAGCCATGGGAGACCCAGAATGACAGAATTTACGGACTGAGGTAGAACCAGAAATTCAATCCATTCCAAATGCAAGATCCCTGCCATCAGCCGAACTGGGGAGGTGACCTTGAAAATGGGACCGTTGGCAACAAAATTTCCATCCACTACAGTGAGGAATAACGGCTGAGGCAAGTCTCAGATTGAGATTTGGAGTTGCGATGCCAAGGAAGGTGGCAGAGATGAAATTTCCGGCCGCGCCGGAATCCACGAAGGCAGAGGTCACTAGGGGGCCACTAGGAGTGTCCAGCGTGTTGGTCATCAAAAAGTCAAACTCCTAAGACTGCCTCCCTGTCACCGACTATCATCATCATCACCATTACCATTTATTTATATACCGCCACCAATTCCACAGTGCTGTACAGAGAACTCATTCACATCAGTCCCTGCCTCATTGGAGCTTACAGTCTAAATTCTCTAATATAGACACTCACACACAGACACAGAGAGGGAGACACACAGACTAGGGTCAATTTTGATAGCAGCCAATTAACCTATCAGTATGTTTTTGGAGTGTGGGAGGAAACCGGAGCACCCGGAGGAAACCCACGCAAACACAGGGAGAACATACAAACTCCAAACAGATAAGGCCATGATCGGGAATTGAATTCATGGCCCCACTGCTGTGAGGCAGAAGTGCTAGCCACTAGGCCACTGTGCTGTGAGGGAAGCGTGTCCCGGCCATTTAGGACAGGAAATAAGTATACGACCAGCCTCTCCACAATAGAGACAGAGATTCTGCCTTAATCTTCTCTCTCTCTCCTCAGGGGACAAGCGGGAAAGCCCTATCTGTATGGGTTCGTCCGGAGGAGCTGGGTTGGAGTTCTTAAACTGAGGGGCGAGGCTGGGAACAAAGCGTCTGGACGAGGATCTCTCTCGAGGACGTTCCCAGAAACGAAGATCTATCTTATTGCATAGGGAAATGAGGGAATCAAGACCTGCTAGCATGTGAGGCTAGTGTAGGCAATTCTCACAAGGATTTTTGAGGGGCATGGTAGCTGAGAGATGGGGTGGTAATTTGAAACAGAGAATTTGGGTCCGAATTTTGTTTTTACAGAATTGGAGTAATCACTGTGTGCTTGAATAGTGATGGAAAGATGCCAGTAGAGAGAGAGAGAGAGATTACAGATTTTAGTTAGAGGTGGAATGAGCACAGGAGACATGGACCTACCAATTTGTCAGAGTATGGGATCAAGAGGACAGGAGGTACAGTAGGAAGATAAGAAGAGAGTAGAGACTTCCTCTTCATTTGTGGGATCAAATGAAGAGAGGGTGTCAGAGGCTGTTTGGGAAGGAATTGAGCTGATGTCTATTCGAGGAAGATGATACCACTTCAAGTCGGATCTTATCAATCTTGTTCTTGAAATAGGAAGCAAGATCCTGGGCACTAGTGGTAGTCTGAGAGTTTGTGGTGGGAGGGGTTAGAAGATATTTAAATGTGTCAAAAAGGTGTTTGGGGTTAAAAGCCTGAGCATAGATGAGAGATTGGAAGTATGTTTGTTTAGCAGTGTCAAGAGTATTTCGATAGGAGTGGTAAATAGAAGTATATGTGATGAAATCATTAGAGGTAGAAGATTTCTGCTAGTGACGTTCTGCTTTACGAGAAAGTCTTTGTAGATTTAGTGTTACTTAAGTGTGCCGTGGTTGACAACAAAGTCTACGCAGAGTATGAAGAGTCGCTGGAGCCACTTGATCAAGGGCAATAGCTAGCATATGGTGAAAATGAGGAACTGCCATATGAGGGGAGGAGAATGTAGAAATTGGGGAGAGAAGGTGTTGGAGAGAGGTGGAAAACTGTTGAAAATCAAAAGAGTTAATATTCCTACGGATGAGCAGGCTTAGAAGAGTTTGATAGCAGGGAGGTTTAAGAACTGGGAGTGAGCAAGTAACTGATAAAGTGATGATCCGAGAGGGGGAACAGAGTGTTAAGGAGATTAGAAACTGGGCAAAGTCTAGAGAAAACAAGTTAAGTAGAACGCAAATTTCATTGTTAGGAGCAGATTCAATTCTAAAAAAACATTGCTGGGTAGAGTTTGGGAATGGCCCAGAGACCCCATAGAGGTGGGAGCAAAAGTAAGCATTACTGTTTACCATATTAACAGTAATAAAGAGCGGCAGCGATGTTCTCAGGCGCATCGCGGCCAACTGAAACTGCCCTATGGTGTATAATATGCTCTTTTACTTCTGCCCAAGTGCACAAAGCACTGGTTCTAAAACTAGTGGTTTGTTTGCATGCTCAGACGTAAAAAAGAGTATACAGTATTATACACCAATAGCGCAATCTGCGTTCAACTAACATGAGCCCCTCAATGTTCATCTGAAATACCTATGCCAGTGGTTCCCAAACTTTTGCAGTTCGTGGCACCCTTAGGGGCATATTCAATTAGCTTTTGGATTCGCGGTAACGCGCGTTGCCGCGAAAAGTGCGCGTTCTTGCGGGTATTACGGTACCGCATTAACGCGGATTTTCGTACGCAACCCTATGGGCTGCGAACGAAAATCCACGTTATTGCGGTACAGTGTATTACGTTTCGCGGCCGTTCCGGCGCGTTACCGCGAATCCAAAAGCTAATTGAATATGCCCCTTAGAGTCTCCATAATTTTTTTAAGGCACCCCTCCAAAATAGTTACCGAGCAGTCCTGTTTTAGAATTAGTTGGGTCAAAAAATTGTAATAAGTATTTAGGTCAGGACAGAAATGCTTATTTATTTGTATGCAAAAATGCCCCCTCTGCATCCAGACTATTCTGCCCCAACTGCATCCAGACACTCTGCCCTCTCGCACGCTGTCCCCCCTCCTCTGCCCTCTGTCACGCTGTCTCCCTCCTGTCACGCTATCCCCCTCCACTGCCCCTCTCACGCTGTCCTCCTCTGACCACTGTCCCCTTCCTCTGCCCTCTGTCACGCTGTCCCAGCTCCTCTACCCTCTGTCCCCCTCCTCTGCCCTCTCTCACGCTGTCCCAGCTCCTCTACCCTCTCTCACGCTGTCCCAGCTCCTCTACCCTCTCTCACGCTGTCCCGGCTCCTCTGCCCTCTGTCACACTGTCCCCCTCCTGTCACGCTGTCCCTCTCCTCTGTCCCTCTCCTCTCACGCTGTCCCTCTCCTCTGTCCCTCTCCTGTCACACTGTCACTCTCCTCTGTCCCCCTCCTGTCACGCTGTCCCTCTCCTGTCACGCTGTCCCTCTCCTCTGTCCCTCTCCTGTCACGCTGTCACTCTCCTCTGTCCCTCTCCTGTCACGCTGTCCCTCTCCTGTCACGCTGTCACTCTCCTCTGTCCCCCTCCTGTCACGCTGTCCCTCTCCTGTCACGCTGTCCCTCTCCTCTGTCCCTCTCCTGTCACGCTATCACTCTCCTCTGTCCCTCTTCTGTCACTCTCCTGTCACTCTCTGTCCCCCTCCTGTCATGCTGTCATTCTCCTGTCACTCTCCTCTGTCCCTCTCCTGTCACACTGTCACTCTCCTGTCATGCTGTCACTCTCCTGTCACGCTGTCACTCTCCTCTGTCCCCCTCCTGTCACTCTCCTCTACCCCACCTCCTGTCACGCTGTCACTCTCCTCTGTCCCTCTCCTGTCACGCTGTCACTCTCCTGTCATGCTGTCACTCTCCTGTCACTCTCCTCTGTCCCCCTCCTGTCACTCTGTCACTCTCCTCTGTCACTCTCCTGTCATGCTGTCACTCTCCTGTCACTCTCCTCTGTCCCCCTCCTGTCACTCTCCTGTGTCCCCCTCCTGTCACTGATATTACAGCTGCTGCGTGAGAGAAGATGATGCTGGGTCCCGGCGCCCATTGGATTGATAAGTGTTTCTGTTTATTTTTTTTATGGCTGGCCGCGGCACCCCTGGGAAAGCGTCGCGGCACCCCTGGGAGCCGCGGCGCACAGTTTGGGAACCGCCGACCTATGCCCAAATATAGACATTATTACAGCTTGACCCAGAGACAGAGTATATCTCAAGGTAAATCAGCCTAGAGTTCCTTATTCCATGTTTCTCATCAAATTTCAGCTGCTGCCATAAGAGTAATGCAATCGTACTACAAATTCTTATGCTTTTTTTTTTTTAGCCAGAGTGACCTTGGAAAACACATTAGCTAATGTCATTAACTTGTACAACTTTTTTTTTAAACTGGAACACAGCTAATACAAGAGCTAAGTTTACACATTCTGTCCACTTTCAACAGGTACTCAAGTTGAAAGGAAACTATAGGGCAATATAGTTGTTATTATATTGCTGTGCTAACAGTTTGAATTTATCTCAACACTGAGATAGTGGGCTGTGTGTTCTTAATTATTATACATGTTCTACAATTATTATACATAGCATTATACAATGTAGTGTTTTATCTGTTCAGAAAAGCACAACATCACTATACAGAACAATGTGTTCATCTGTATGATCCCCCTATTCTCAAGATCTCAATCCTTTTATGGTGCGGCCGTAAAACTAATGTCGGCAGTAAAGTGAAATATGTGCAGGGAGCGTCTGCTCTCCTCGTGTGACCTAGAGTTCCGGGAGCCACTGGAGAGAGAGGGGGATCGATACTAAGCAGACAGGAGGGAGGGACAGAGATGGGGAGCAAGGATTTTCCTTTAACATAAGGCACACAGATTAACTGCACCTTAAAATTTTATTTTTCTCCCTAAAATTCCACCTCTTTCCATATCACTGTTTTCTATTACTCCTTCCACCTATGCCTAATATTCCTTAGAACATCTCTTATCTCTCCATTTAGCTTTCTATTTCTCAGTATTACTTATTACTGTAGCCAGTATGATTTCTAGTGAATAAATAATCACTATACGTTTCTCATACCACTCTATATATAACTGTTCCATGTGACATCTCCAGTCTCTTTATAACTGCTTTCTATAGTTCCTTTTTCCTCCAATAATTAATTCTATAATTCTTATGTCTTCCTGTAATTCTTATCTCTCCATATAAATGCTTCCTATAACTCATCTCTTTATATAACCACTCTCTGTAATAACTCCTGTTACCATACATTTGCACCTTATAACCCTCATATTTTTACATAGCAGTGCACCTCACATCTATCTCTATAAAACTGCTCCCTCTAACTCTTACTATATAATAGCTTTATAACTATGTCAAAACTTAACAAATGCTATCTGTCACATATACCATCTCCAGCATTTCCCCATATTCTGCGTAGACATTCTCAGCAGTGCACTGCTGTCCAATAATTCCTCCTATCTGTCCATATAATTTATCTAGAAGGCAGGCAGTTACCTAATTGCTTGGGAGTGAGTGGGTGTCGGGTTTTTATGGGGTTCATCTGAGGATAAGACCTAACTTCCTGATGATGCAAGGGATGTGAAGGGGGGGTGAAATCCCTGTAGTTTTACAACATAACTGAGGAAGTACGGGGTCAGACGGGGACAGAAAGAAGGAAACACAGAGACAATGAGATGAGAGATGAAGAAAATCAGAGCGAAAGTGACAATAACAAAGACAAGAGACAAAATAACGATCGATACAAAAGTAGAATAGATTGCAAAGGACAAAGGGTGTGATGTTAAAGACAGAGTGAATGCAAGGGTTATACAAAAAAGAGAGAGAAATGGATGAGAAGCAGAGAGATAGATGTAGCTAGAAAGGGGATTGCCAGAGTAAGAAGGGATGAGATGACGAATGCAGAACTCCGAAAACTAAAGATAATGAACACATACAGCTCACACATGTAGTACTGAACCTGAGTACCTGTTGTGCAGCTCCTCTGAATAACATTCTGATTTTTAAATGAAATATAATGTGTCAGGGAGGATGCGAGGTGAGGTAGATGTAGTACAAAGAAATACAATGGTGAGAAATGTGGAATGTAAAACATCTATGTGTTGCATATGCAGTGTGTAACTCTGCCTGTGTATTACAGCATTCACACACAGGGACCAATTACAGTAACACCAGCTTAACTGCATCTATGTGACCCTTTTCTTCCTCATTTGAAGTTTTCTCTGCTTCCCACTCTTTTCAATTGCTGCATTTTGTTTTGCCTTTATATTTTAACTAAGCCCCTAAAAAGGGAATACTTAATGCTGTGTCGTCTCAAAGGTCTAAATTCACAATAAGTCATTTGCATTGCTCAAATTTTGCTGGTTACAGATCTGCCAACCTGCAAAATGTGTTACTGTCATTTCTTTATACAAATAAATGAAGTTTTAAAATCCAACCACCAGTACAGTAACAATAATATACATGTATGTGATCTGTTATCTGGAACTGTGCTGTCTAAAATATTCTTAACCATAAATGGTTGAAAATCCACAGCACAATGCTTTGTGATAAAAAAAAAAGTAGTAAATAGCGTGTGTAGCATAGGAAAAGTCACGCTACACAAGTGGGTCATGCTACAAATGGTACATAGTACATTAGTAAGATAAATAATATTGCATGCATGGTATGCCAAGCATAACAGTTTCATGCCAACCAAATATCAATGCCAACTATTTACATCTCTGTGCCCACCATACCGGCCTCATGTGCACCACAGTACTATTATTTTACTAGTACATACAGTCCTTAGTCCAGAAATATAGACCCCTGCTCATCAACATACTGAATATAATTACAGACCTATGACTATCACACTACATACTACACACATACAGTTCTGTGCCCACCATTGCAGCCCCATGCCCACCACAATACTGTCTTATAAAGCCCCATGACTTATTTATTTATATAATAACAGTATAATTGGTTTTACTTTATCTAGTCCCCATACCTCATTGTCTTGGTGGTGGCTGCTGCTCTCTTCACATTAGCATAGATGAAAAGGTTGTTGGTGCTAATTTATATTTTTTTCTGCATTCATATGTTTTGTAAGAAACTGCAAGTTCATTTGCACTGGCGATAGAAATGCAATACTGCATAATATGCATCAAACACCAGCAAATGCACTCCACTGGCAGGCACACTACATTTGCCTGAAGGGGGCAAGGATGGACCGTAAAGGTAATTTACATCATCCAGTGTCAGATCATGGATTATCATGACAGGTATTGAATTATCCCAGCTACATCTCCTGGTATTAACTGATTTGATATTAATACATCCGTTAAGCAAATGTAATATACTGCCAAGATCTCTGGTCAGAAGTTCCCATTTATGCATATGAAGGGATGATAACTACTGTGACCTAAAAGATGTATACTAACTGCAGGAATTTTATTTAGCAGTTTTGTTTCAGAGCTAAACAACTTAAAGAAAATTTGCAACTTACATTGAAGTTAGTAATACTGAATTTCCTATAACTCAAGCTCCTACCAATTTTGGCCAGATACATACATCTAGCAACATTCACTATTATGTTAATACTGTGTTTTTACAGTAATTGATGATAGAACAGCACCTTATTGTAAACAATGCAAAGACAACTGAAGTGGCAACTTGCTCTGCTTGAATGTGCATGGCTCAATAGGGACATTCTGGGTCTGATGTAGAGTCCAATTGAACAGTTCAAAAACCTTCTCTGTGCTTATAGAGGTGGAACGGGAAAGGTAGTGGGCGAGCCTATTATTATTATTATTATTATTATTATTATTAATTTTTATTTATAGGGCGCCACAAGGTATCCATAGCGCCTAACAGGGACAAACAAAATTACAATACAAAGGTGAGACAGCACAATACAGTAAACAAAACGCACAGTAACTCGGTCAGCTCAAAGCACAGCTAGAGGGGCGGGGGAGGGGAGAGGGGAAGGTCCCGCATACGGAGGAGCCCAAGAGAGAGGGCACGGATGGCAGGGAAACCCCCAGAGTGGAGAGGAGGGAGCAAGAGGGAACGGGGAGAAGAAGGTCCTAGAGGAGGAGGGCAAGGTAGCTGGAGAGCAGAGTTAAAAGTGGTGAAGACAGGAGGAGAGATGACCCTGCTCAAAGGAGCGTACATCTAAGGGGTGGGGTAGACAGACAGAGAGACACGAGGGAGGGAGAGAAGGAGGATAAGGGAAGGGGAATGAAGGGGAAGAGGCAGAAGATCAGGTAGGAAGTTCCCGTTTGTAACTGGACAGATTAGGGCAGGTTCTGATAGAGGGAGGGAGCTTGTTCCAGTGGAGGGGGGCAGCGCGGGCGAAGTCTTGGATACGCGCATGGGAGTAGGTGATCAGGGGAGGAGAGAGGCGATGGTCATTGGCTGATCAGAGAGGGCGGGATGGAGCATGAATAGAGAGGTGGGTGGAGATGTAGGGTGCAGTGAAGTTGGCGAGGGCCTTGTATGTAAAGGCGTGTTTACATGATATATGAAGTTGAAAGCAGCCGCAGATAGGTCGCTAGCAGACGTATCTTTTGCAGGTGCTTTCTGGTTGTGCAACATGCCTTGCAGTATTAAAAAAAGTAAAAAATGGTTACATTTTTTTTTTAAAAAAAGGCATGCACCCCCTTCCCAACAGCATATCCAATTCTAGTGCTGTTTGGGTGGTGGGGAAGCACAATTTTTTTTTTTTTTCACATTGATTTATTTATTCAGTAATCTGCTTTACAGGGCTGCTGTGACTGATAATACACTTAAGTGTATCATACACACCAGCCCATAAGGCAGATATAGAAGTGTGTTTGTGCAATTTGCATAGTATTCTAGGTTGCACGGATCTAAAGATCCGTTTAACCTGGAATTGTATGTAAATTACGGAATGCAACTTACATTTACCAGTTAAGTGTAAATTGCGTCCGACTCTACAGACCCTCTGTCTAGATCTGAGTTACCAACAAATCATTTCAAGGGGAAATGCTGTTATTTCTCTGAAAGCATTTATTTACCTTTACTAATATTTTGCTACTCTGGACTCACCAGCCAGTGCCACCGCCATAGCACAATGCATAAGCTGTAGCTCCCAATAGCACACTAAACCACTTGTGCCTTTGAGCTCTAATTATGTGGTATCAATTTTAACAGTTCCTGGCATTGCAGTGAGCCTGTTTGACATATCGGTTTACCTGTATGTTATCTGCACACAGCTACAGCTATAAAAGCATCATGGCTACTGTATGCATTCTCTAGAAGACGCATCCAAAAATTGCAATGTCTCCTTTATTTTGCATACAAGGCTTCAACCATTCCCATAGCCATGTTAAATGGCCATTTCGGACACAATTGTCAATTTCCTGCTATATGATATTTTCACCTGCTCTCGACGTCTACATTGTGAATTATTTTTGTTTAACAAACACTTTCACTAGGTAGTTTTGCTATCAAACGGGATTGCCTTATGATAGAATAGTTTGGTGTCATAAGGACATCTTTTTACCCAAAAAAATTATCATTTTACATTGTTCCATTGCTTAATTAATAGTTAATCTGATTTATTACTGAGAACAAGTAACAGTGTCACTAATCTCACAAGCAGTGAACATGGCAGATGACAATTTCTAGTTGACACAGAATATATGGGGTTAATAAGAAGTGCTATCTAGAGACCTATTTTTGCGGGCACACCCCTCTGTTGTTAATGATGCAATGTTACAGCATGTTTGTCCCTGAGGTGCCCAGTATTCATGCTGCCAACCTCCATAAGGACACAGAGTCCCATAGGAAACTTGTTGGGGATTTCATATTTCGCTACTCTACAGAAACAGATGAATTTACAAAGACGCTAACACATGGATGGGCAGTGGGCAAAAAGTGTCCTGAATTGTAGTATGCTGTCCAAAACTATATTTCATAAATGTTTACTCCATATTATGTCAGATTTCCATGCCAACAACATACATATACGTCAAGGATCATCCCAATATGCACACATGCTCAATGCAATTTTGTCGGTTTCTTTCTTTAGAACTTTCAATTTGCAAAACACTTCTATATCCCTTTAAATGACAAGCTACCTTCATACATTACAATCAGTGGTGCAAGAAAGTAATAGTTATGTAAGAAAAGCATATTTTTCTTTGTCTTTTTATTATTACTTACACCCATGAACATGCTGTACAGGGATTTATATACCCATTAGACCTTTCTAAAAATATATATAATAAATGACATACGCTACCTAATATCTAATTTAGGGACATAGTGGACCCTCGGTTACAAAGCGCACTGCATGCACACCACAAAACGCTCTGGTACACCTAGATGATCCACATAGCGCTCTTCAAGGTACTTGTCTTATATTCTATTATATGAGGCCTCTGCAGACTAGAAGTGCGTCTAGGTTTGCAAGGAGGCAGAATAATCGGAAAAGGTAAACCTCACATCAAAGTCCAGTCTCCTGAAATACTGGTCCCATTAATGTTTCAAATTAATCATAGAAGTGAAGGGATATAAGGAATGTCATCTGTGTGAGTTTGAAACCTCTTTTTAATATAGAGCAAGTTGTCCTAGAAATCTTCACCCATGTTGAAGTGGAATGTACAAAATATGCCCCATTAACAGTAGAGATGTTCACTGACCCCCGTGTTTTGGTTTCGGTTATGGTTTCGGATCTGTATTAAGTTTGTGTTTTGGTTTTGGTAAAACCCCCCTTGCGTGTTTTGGTTTTGATTTTTGGATCTGAATTTTTTTAAAAAGATCGCTAAAATATGCTAAAATCACATAATTTTGCTCAGGGATTTGTGTCATTTCTGAATCAGAACATACAGTTTTTTCTAATGCCTTACTGTTTTCTTCCAGCTCGGCTTTTACACTTAAAAGTATTTGGGTACCACTTTTTGAGTCAGAATGACAAGGTCTGGCATTGTCATGACTGACCTCACAAGAAGATGCCTCAGTGACAGTTGCAGAACTAGCACTCATAGAGAAAGGCAAAGGCCTGATTCTTTCCTTGCCACTGTGTGTGTACAATGGCATGTTGGCAATTTTATTTTTTCTGCAGTTAACTTTGCCTGGATTACAGGTGTTTTTTTCTTTATCAAGGTAAAGAGTGTTTTTTTACATTTTTGTTTCCCTGACTTAAAAACACTATGCATTTTAACATAGACTTTAGCAGATGCTGTAGAGGGATTACTATCTTCATGGCTGGTGCACTCAGGTGCTTGGTGCTCCTGGTCTTCTGTGGACTGATGTGAATCCGTTTTGATGACACAGTACAACATGACTGGAGACTTTTAAGAACACTTCCAGCCCTATTATTTCTGCTTCAGCACTGAAAACTGCCACCTCTCCTGTTTATGTGTGAGCTATAACTCTGTAGAATGTCATTGGTGACTTTTAAGAACACTTTTAAGAACCCTTCTCTTTAACTTTCATTAATGACGCTGCCCAACAGCACTGGAGACTGCCAAGAACCCTGCTTCCCCCCTCTGTGTCTCTTTGTGAAATGGCGGCGGATCTCCGTGGAGGGGGGTACTTATAGAATCCAAAAATCGAGAGTTTCGACGATACAAATATGGAGTTTTGCCTCGTTTTCAGTTCCGGGGACGCGCGATCTCAAAGGTTCAGGTGGGCTCGGTTTTCCGAAAACCCAGCCTGAGCATCTCTAATTAACAGTATATGATGCAACCCAGTTTCTGTCAGCTCAAAGATGGTCAACTGTTTTTGTAGAGTAAGAATGGCTAAGAGCGCTTCCACAAAATAAGGAATGTCCTTAAATATGCAACTTTTCCACCTCTTTATCTCGTTTTAATAATCACTGCTTTGCAAAACTAGGTGCAATGTGCCTACTACGTACAATTTTGACTTCTTTTTGGTGATGTGTTCATCACAAACCTGCAAGATGACACTGACCTGGAATGTGTTGCTCATCATAAATTTCAGCTATTTTCTCATTTGGTTCCCATGACTATTTCTAATCCACACAATTTGCCTTATTTCAAAACAATGAGATCTTCTCTTGCAGATATGTTGATCATTATACATGACTGTGATAATCAAGAGACCAATCCAGGGTTATTTTAATAAAGGACCATGTGCCCTCTCCACTCACAGTACAGGAAACCCCCCATTTCATAGTAACTAAGGATTCGATTGGACTATATCCATTATAAATTTGTAAATCCATCCAGCAACTCTTGTTTTTTTTCATGGGGGCACACTATTATCTTAAGGTGGCCCTGTCATACACATGTGGGAATGTTACATCCTTTAATGGAAAAAGTGTATAATGTATAACTGTAATTAAAATAGGTATAATCTAATTTGTGTAGATTATATATTGCAGAAGTCTAAAAGTTTTAATTTTTAAACCTGGATTCTGCAGCTAACATCATCATAGCTTTTCTCCTTAGGGTTATGTTTATGAAAAGAGCAGAAAGCCCTATGACCAACAAAAATGATAGCTTCCTTATGCAAAGTATGGAGAAGCGTATTTAATGTACAACATTGGTTCTGTTATTGTCATTGCAGGGTGGTGATAGCAAAAGAAAATTAATAAAACAATGCTTTCAAATAAAAAATTGGTACCAATGGCCAATTTTTTTTATTTCTTTTTTCATATTTTAATTTCTTTTTAAATTAGCATAACTGAAAACCGAAATCTGGGCTTTCAGTTCCGCTGCGCATGCCTGGACCAGCTAGTCAGGTCACACATGCACATATCCCCTGAGAGTGGCTTTGTGAAACGGTAAATTAACCCTTATTGCTCCTGGCCAGTATCACAAAGTCGCTGCTCCGCCAATATTTTATTGATAAATTGCATTGATTGCGTTGATTTTTCCTAACGCCGCCATAAACAACGATGATAGAATCAGTCTAGCTGCCGCATATTAATAAATAGACCTCAATTGCCTGTCAATTTTTAGTGTGCTCCAAATAATGGATAGCAGTAATATTAATCTGCTGACAGTGTTATCTATAGCCTTAGCTACCAAATCTAACGGAACTGAGTGAATAAAGCAAAGGGTATCACCAAAATAGACTTGGAACAAGTCCACTGGGAGATATAGTAAACATGGACATATGTCATCATCATCTCCATTTATTCATATAGCGCCACTAATTCCGCAGCGCTGTACTGAGAACTCATTCACATCAGCCCCTGCCTCATTGGAGCTTACAGTCTAAAATTCCTAACACACACACAGACATAGAGAGAGAGACTAGGGTTAATTAGTAATAGCAGCCAATTAAACTACTAGTATGTCTTTGGAGTGTGGGAGGAAGCCGGAGCATCTGGAGGAAACCCACACAAACACGGGGAGAACATAGAAACTCCTCACAGATAAGTCCATGGTCGGGAATTGAACTCATGACCCCAGTGCTGTGAGGCAGAAGTGCTAACCACTTAGCCACCGTGCTGCCCATATGTCCATGATTCCAAATTAAAAAACATACAGAGAAGCTCTATCTTTGATAACAGTGTGCCCCCCATGTTCCACATGAACTCACATGTCCTGTATTTTACCACTGCAGTAAACCTCTGTAGCAGATTTTAAACATGTTTCAAAGCATGTGGGAGTTCTCTACATTTCCAAATGAATTGAACATGTATATAGGTCATGCCCTTAAGGTATGTGCCTGGGTGGGGAGTAGGCAGCGGGCCAGCAAGTTTTGGAATATACCTGATGTTGGACCAGGTATTTAGAATTGATATTCAGAATGAAAAGTGGAACACAGGGCGGCTTTCAAGCAGAGGTCCCATAACTTACAAAACGACTACAAAGTTATCTTTTATCTCAAAAAGACAGGAGATTTCACTGCTTATAATTGCTACTACAACAAATAACCTAAAATGCATGAAATATGTCCAAAACCTAGCATTTCACCAAACATCTCCATCCCCATTGTAAGTATGCTACTAATGCTACTAACAAAGAAAACCTACCTGAGTTTTTATGAAGGATGGAACACTTTAAGATCTACATAAGGAGTCATCACAGCTTGGACGAAGAGCCGGTTCTGTACTTTCACGCGCCCTCGGAATTGAAAATGAGGCAAAACATCTTTGTTACATTCGTCAGATCTCGCGAGCTTTGGATTCTATAACTACCTCCCTCCACAGTGATCCAGCGCCATTTCACAGAGGGACACAGAAGGGCTAGCACAGTTTCTAGTGCAGTTGGGCAGCGTCATAGGTAGAAAAGAAAGAGGAGGGGTAGCAGTGTTCTTCAAAGCCTACTGTGACATTGAGAGCTCCATTGCTCCATTGCTAATTGTCATTGCTGAAATAGAAATAATAAGTCTGGCAGGCTTGGTCTTCTAAATCTGCAGTCACATTGTACTGTGTTATCAAAATTGATTCACAGCAGTACACAGAAGACCAGGAGCACCAAGCAGCTGCTGGCACCAGTCATAAAGATAGTAATCCCTCTACGTCAACTGATAAAGCCTATATTAAAGTGCATAGTGTTTTTAAGTCAGGGAAACAAAAATGTAAAAAAACTACTTTTACCTTGGTCAAGAAAAATCCAGGCAAAGTTATATGCAGAAAAAAATAAAATTGCCAACATGCCATTCTACACACGCAGTGGCAAGGAAAGAATGAGGTATTCGCCTTTCTCTATGAGTGCTAGTTCTGCAACTGCCACTGAGGCATCTTCTTGTAAGGTCAGTCATGACCAAACAAAACCTTGTCATTCGGACTCCAAAAGTGTTGTCCAAATACTTTTACGTGTAATAGCTGAGCTGGAAGAAAACAGTAAGGTATTAGAGGAAAATGTATGTTCTGATTCAGAAATGACACAAATCCCTGAGGAGAGTCTATCCACGAGTGCTATGTGTAATCCTGATCTGTTTGATAGTGAACTTATGAAGAAGGCCCCTTTCAGCATTTTTGCAGATGTGTGCATGACCAGCCCAAGTGTAGCCAGTGATACATAAATTGAGGATGCCACTTTGGAATTGCAACAGGATGAGGGGGATATTTGTGTAGCTGAGGAGGGCGCTAATGAGGATGCTGATGAGGATGATGTTGTTTGTGTAAGTCCTACATCTGTGTAAGCAGGGCTTGTATGTGATAAGAAGAAGGCCATTGTCATGCCTGGGCATAAGATCAAAAAATCCACCTCTTATGTGTGGAATTATTTTTACCCAAATCCTGACTACAGTTGTCTAGCCATTTGTAGTGTTTGTAAAGCCACAGTAATGTAAGCATGGATGTCTAAATAGACGTGTATGTGTATTACCTTCCACATTGCTGCTGTTTCATCAGTATTGCACAAAGTGTCTGTAATCTGCACTTTACGTCAAAGGTACCTGACTATATTATAATTTTTGGGGAATTGGGGCTGATTCGAAGCGCAGTGATGAACTATCTTTTTGCTGTGAATTACAATGGCTCTTTTTAGTGCATTGTCTGGCACCCTGGATTGGTCTAAGTCCGATAAAAGCAAGCATCCCGGTGGAAGGGGGGGGGGGGTTTCAGCGCTCGTCGCTATGTATTAGCTGTAGAATTACCACAGTTATCCAAGGAACAGGTGGAGCGTTCAAATGAACCATAACTGATTTCATGATCCAAGGACAAGCATCTTGCACCACTTTTCTTTTCTGCCACTGCTGTGTGGCGATGTTTCCTAGATGTGCTAGGAACTGCCGTGTGTTTGAGTCACTGCTCTGTCGCTTAGCATCCAGCCAGGTCGCTGCAGTCTTTGTTTGAAAGCGTATGAAAATAATATTGTGACCTGTGAGATGGTCAATATTGACTGGAAATGAATTGAAATTAGTGTTATTGAGGTTAATAATAATGTAGGGGAAAAAAAGCAGAATTACGTGATTTTAGCAAAAAAATAGGCATTTTAGAAAAGAAAATAGGAATCCAAAACCAAAACCAAAACACGCAAGGGCGGTTTTACCAAAACCAAAACACAAAGTTAATTTAGATCCAAAACCAAAACCAGAACACGAGGGTCAGTGAACATCTCTAGTATTCACACTAAGAACTAGTTATAGCGATGCCAGGTCAGAAGTAATTTTGTAACCTCTTTTTCCTCAATATTGCTTTTTAATTCTCCAATTATCTGATTTCTCTTTCCTAGTTAGAGAAGTTATCAACTCTACTACAGAAATACAATACAAATTATATGTAGTTACAATCATTTACACATAGCAAGTCTTACACAGTGCAGAACATCTATATATGCATAATTACGTCTACTTCACAAACCTGTGTTCCTACCCACATTGAATAACAGTCATGATCCACCTGTTATCGGATGTGTTCTATCAATGCAGTTTGGTACGATAGACTCCACAGCCTATTGCACTAGGGAAATCTTCACCATTAAACATACCATTAATTAAACTTTTACATTTTTTATTATATATTTCTCATCTGGTCACTGATTTTTCCTATAACGCCTCTCAGTATGGGCCATCAATGACTTCATGTATAAACATTTTTCATCCTTGCCAGCTTATTTAAATATATTCTTCCACAAACCTCATTTGTACAGATTTTCTGTAGAGTAATGGGTATCACTGCATCTATTTCACAACCTTTCAGAATGCCTGCAATATGCCTGTCATCCTGTGTAAAATGTATCTATCCCTTAACTTGACTTTTTCACCTGAAACCTTCACATGCCTTTGTAGAGGTTTGGGCACATGCAGAGCTAAGAGTAGTTCTATGAACATCTCTATGATCAGAGAGCCACTGATATCTTTCATTGAGCCCCATATCTCTGCATTATTATGTTCATTTTCTGGGAAGAGGATGCATCTAATTGCCAGGAGATTATTCACCCAACTCTGCTCCCAATATGATCAGCAATCGAAGAAGGGGAGAAGAGCCTGGTACTGGCAGTGCAGTGTGACAACAGAGGCCCTGGCAAATACACCTGCAACCTACGCTGTCACAAGTATGCAATTGGCGGAGACCACTATGACCCCTGTTGCTATGCTAATGGTTCCATATCTTGTTTTGAACATCTATACACAGTTCCATAAATGTATGTGCATAGTCATTAATTAGAATTGTGTTATATATAGGATACTTATACTGTGCTGTCTCTTTGTTGCATGTAAGGAATTCACCATATGTATTCATTATGTATAAATATGTGTATACATCAGGTTAATAAAAATACAGCACCATGGACTACCTTAGTAACAGTCTTCGTGATTGAGATTGCATCTACTCTGTTATAAGTACAATCACAAATATCTTGTATTATGCAAAGAAATTTCATTCTGTGCACAACAGGGTTGGGCAAAATGTGGTCGGCAGCTGTTGCCCCTGAGCCAGCTGCTCCGGATTTTATCAGAACAGGGACAGACAACTTCTGTGTCCCCTGACCTCCTCTGCAGAGTGCAAGTTGGTCCCACATCATACCCGGAGGAGGAGGAATTGCACTCTTTTTTGAAGTTTGGATGGTCGCCAATGCCACCTCTATCACTTTCCCCTCCACCTCTTTCACTTTGACCTTCACTGATGTAAAAGTATTAGAAAGTTCCTTCAAAACATTCCTAGAATACGCCCCTCTCTCACTCAGGGCATTCTTGTGGCACAATGGTTAACATTGCTACTTCACAGTGCTAAAGTCATGAGTTTAATTCTAACCAGAGACCTATCTGTGTGAAGTTTGTATGTTCTCCCCATGTTTGCATGGTTGGCTAATTGGCTTTTGATGAAATTAACTCTAGTGTGTGTCTGTGTGGTAGAGAATATAGATTGTAAACTCCACTGGGACAGGGTCTGCTGTGAACCTGTCCCAAATGCCATTGTGAAACTGATATTCCTCTCTTCGCATCTGCAAATCCCCATTTTCTCATCAATTCCTCCCCTTTGTACATTTCTGACCTTGTCACAAAATTCTTGTCTTTTCCGATCTGCCTCTGACCTATGTCTCTTCTCCGCTCTGGTAACCACATCTCACTCACACCTCCAAGACTTCTCCCATGCTGCACCCCTAATTATGGAACTCCCTACCCTGTCTGATCAGACTCACACCCAACTAGCAATATTTGAAGCGCTCTCTTAAACCCCAACTCTTCACTTTATCCTATATAGCCTATCCTAACCCGCACCTGATTCTATTCCTTCTGCATGCTATACTGGCTCCACACCCATGTACATTCTGAGTCCCATTAACTCCTATTGTCTCAGCAATGTCCTCTGCAAACTTATACAAGCACGGACCTTCTTTACCCTTTTTCTCACATTTGATCCTCCTTTATCAACCTTGTATGTAGGTGTTATTTAGCTATTTAGTTTTATGCGTAATTATATTTTATATGATTTATAACTCTGTTTATTTGTAAGATGTCCCAAAATTCTGCAGAGATGACAATGGATTAGGTTTATATGTGAAAGTGTCTGACTCATTCATTTTAAAATCTACTTGCATATAAGGCTTAAGCTTTATACAAACCATGATAAAGGTGATATCTTAAATGGGCTGAGGAAACCACATTGCAGCAAGGTGGACCAATATAAATAATATAAATAATCATTAATACGCATCCCCAGACCAGTGGTCCGTAGGAAAGTACAGTCATTGCCAAAAGTTTTGAGAATGACACAAATATTATTTTTCACAGAGTCTGCTGCCTCAGTTATGATGGCAATTTGCATATACTCTAGAATGTCAGGAAGAGTGATCAGATGAATTGCAATTAATTTCAAAGTCCCTCTTTGCCATGACAATGAACTTTATCCCAACACAACATTTCCACTGCATTTCAGCCCTGCTACAAAAGGACCACCTGACATCAGGTCAGTGATTCTCTCGTTAACACAGTTGAGAGTGTTGCTGAGGACAAGGCTGGAGATCACTCTGTCATGCTGATTGAGTTAGAAAAACAGACTGGAAGCTATAAAAGGATGGTGGTGCTTGAAATCATTGTTTTTCCTCTGTTAACCATGGTTATCTGCAAGGAAACACGTGCAGTCATCATTGCTTTGCACAAAAAGGGCTTCACAGGCTAGGATTTGCTGCTAGTAAAATTGCACCTAAATCAACCAATTATCGGATCATCAAGAACTTCAAGGAGAGAGGTTCAATAGTTGTGAAGAAGGCTTCAGGGCGCCCAGGAACATCCAGCAAACGCCAGGACCGTTTCCTAAAGTTGATTCAGCTGCGTGATTGGGGCACAACTAGTGATGAACAATGTATTTTCCAGCATGATGGAGCACCTTTCCATAAGGCAAAATTGATAACTAAGTGGCTTGGGGATCAAAACATTGAAATTTTCAAGGCCAGGAAACTCCACAGATGTTAATCCCATTGAGAACTTGTTGTTAATCCTCAAGAGACTGGTGGACAAACAAAAACCCACAAATTCTGACAAACTCCAAGCATTGATTAGTCAAGAATGGGCAGCCATCAGTCAGTATGTGGCCTAGAAGTTGATTGACTGCATGCCAGGGCGGATTGCAGATGTCTTCAAAATGAACGGTCAACACTGAAAATATTGACACTTTTCATAAACTTAATGTAATTGTCAATAAAATCCTTTGACACTTATGAAATGCTTTTAATTTTACTTCAGTATACCATAGCAACATCTGACAAAAAGGTCTAAAAACAATGATGCAGCAGACTTCGGTAAAACCAATACTTGTGTCATTCTCAAAACTTTTGATGACTGTACAGCAAACTAAGAATTTTAGAGGTCTGCATACAGTTTAAGTTGCAGAGAAGCACAGTAGATGGCTGGCCCCACTCGTTTCTCACATCTCAGAAAAGAGTTTAACCTGCCCATTGAACAAGTGAAACCAGAGAAGCCGGATCTGGATTAAACAAATCCAGAGCCAAAAAACCAAACCCAGTTACTATCCTTACTGAGCAGGCAATAGCTGAGTATTAAGAAAAAAAAGAGTAAACAGAGGATAGTGGGACAGGTGCCAATTTGACTTTTCACAGGAAGGTTCTACAAACATCAAAAACAGGAAGCATTCAATTAGTCAGAATCATGTGGAGAAATGCCCAGCAACAATATAGTGGACAGATGTGCATATTACACCACCCCCTGCCAATAATGCCAGAAGCATGTGCACAGGGCAGATGTGGTATTCTCTCTTTTCCTCTCACCATTATTTTCATATGTTATGTACCTACATTCTCCACTACTTGTGCGCAACATACATTGTATAATGTAGAGTTTTCAAATCCTATATACATTCACATAGGCAAATGCAGAATTAAAGGGGGTTACCGAATGCTTGAATTTGTAACAAACTTTAAAAACACCTTTTTGTGGTTGGTCACATTGTATTACTGTAAATAACAAGTGCAGTTGAGTCACATAGTTTTATGTTATCTTTAAGTTTTGATCTATATACCAACATCAGTAAGGGCAGCCCCAGATTTGACAATACATGCCAAGAAGCAGAATGTAAAATAAAAGAGCTGAATGAATATTAATAATCATTTTGGATAGATTATTTCCATTTTGACTTTTTATTAGAATTTCAGTAAATTGAAGGGTAATTACAACCAAAATTATACATTTTAATTTGGCGAGTAGAAAAGGTTAAAATTAAAAACAGAACTATTATTTACCTACTATGTTCCGTCTGCTAAAGTCCTAGATGCTGACCCATGCTGCACCCCAATCTTCTCTTCCTCCTCTAGCTATATGACACAAGTCAGTGGATGTCAATGCGCCTGTCTCCCTTGTGAAATTACCAGAATAGGAATTTTAGCAGGAGATTTGGAGGTTTTAGACAGTGGTTCCTTTTGACAATGTGTGGGTCTATCTGACTTAGGTGGTTTATTTTTACTATTTACCACTCCCTCCAAACATGTTATTACCCCACACAGCAGCTTTTCATCACTCTTCGGATGAGGTGAGCAGTGGGGGAAGTGCAATATTTTTTGGCATAAGTAGTGTGAGTGTGAATGATCCACAGATTATAATATATAATATAAAATATAATATAAATATAATGGGAGATATATATATATATATATATATATATATATATATATATATATGGGCAACGGAGTATCTATATACAAATCTTTGGGCATGCATACCCTTTTTGCTATGCATGCACAGTCTGGGCAACCAGGAAATTCTTAATAAAGAAGCCTTTTGCCTCAGCTGAAAGGCAGGCCCGTTACTGCCAAGAGGAATGTTTTTCGCCTGGATTCATCAGCCAGGAAACCATTGCTAAATTTCCGTGAGACAACATTCTACATCACTGCAGTAAGTGACGATATAGCACATTAGTTAATGATGAAAACTTTCCAAAGATAAACAGACCCCAAAGTCTTTTGAATTGAGAAGCATTAGAGTTTGCCCAATGGACACCTCATGTAGTTAAATTACAGATCTCTCCACTAGATTACCCAGGTCAATAATGTGCAATTAAATATTAGCAGTATTCTTGGCAGTGTTTTATGCTAAGCTGCACAGATCTGTCATAAATTGCCCCAAAATGTCTTACAATTCAGATGTTTGAGATAATTGCTTGATGAATGAACCATACAGACCTCAAAGATTATAATGTATTTATTTAAAACTAAACAAGCATTTTAATTCGCCACTGCACCTGTTTTTTTTTTACAGGTTTGTGCATGGACTAGTGATAGGATTAGTGAGACAATATGGTGTGAACACTGAAATATTTTCCTCCTTATGATGGTAGGAGCTGACTGGTCACAGGTCGACAAGGACATGCTCACAAGAAAATTTCTGATATTGCACATGAATGCAAAAGCAAGATCAAAGGGTCTATTTAACAAGTGGTGAAGGGACAAAATGTTGGCGTAAACGGTTTCCAAAAGGCTCTTTCACCAGTTTTTCTTATTTATCAAAGGATTAGCACAGAATAAATCAGAACCTCTATGGGGACAGAAGCATTAGATAATTCACCAAGCTGCGAAAAGCTTTGGTAATGTTATCTCAGGATGGTGTTACTGGTATTTTTCGGTGGGATCCAGCTGAAGCCTCTCCAGCTTCACTGGATGCCTCTCGGGAGAAAGCGGTTGGCATTTTCTCCATTAGCAGGCAGCATTAGGCTGCCGATGAAGAGGTAAATTACCTGAAGAGGGATTTGCAGCGGTACAGAGAGATTTGCAGTGGTACATTTTGAGGGCTACCGCTCTGGGGTCTTAGACAGTCTCATCAGTTTTGCATGATAAAATATTCTGAAGACTTTCAAGAGGTGGAGAATGCATATATTATTATAAGACCCCAATTTATCAAGAGTCTTCAGAGCATTTAACCACAAAAAATAGACAGATATTTACATCACCTCAGAGATGATAGTAATTGCACCTAGACCATTAGGAAGCCTTTTGTTCCATCAAGGCTCATTTTATAGGGGAAAGACATTAATAAGATCAGATAAACCAAATGTACATTAAAAAAATAAAGGTAAAATACTTAAATGCTTGACGTTGCCTTAATGATACCTTTTAGCAAGGCACAAATAGGACAAAGTAAGCCCAGTTTACGATCTACAGAAACGAAGACACCAATCCACCCACCCATACCCACTTTCTAATGAAGCCCCACTTGCGTTCTTCTAACACCCCATCTGTAAATTGGTACTATAGCCTTAATTTTTAATCTGACTCGCATAATATCATGAGACATAAATGTGAGTCAAGCAAGCAATATGTTAGAAAAGTGGGAAAGTTACAATGAATTAAGATAGTAACCAATACTTTGAGATGACATTCTTACATTTTCATTCACTAAACGATGTGCATACTACAATAATAGCCACATTTGCGCAATATTAATTGCAGTCTTTAAAGATTTTCTAGATTATAAATGACTCCCACAATTTCCTTAAAGCAAAAACAAACAATTTTTATATAGGGTTTAATTCACTGTAATTTAAACCTGACCATTCTGTGAAATATATAAGCATAAACCACTGTGCACAGAGAATCTTATTTCTCTGAATATCTGCATTTTTTGAGAGGCGGCTGCAAAACTGACAGCGCTACTTAAGGAACATGAAATATGTGCAATAGACAGCAATAGGACAGTGTTCCATTGACCAAATTGTCTGAAAGAAAAATGATAAAATCCTTTACCATGCAATAAGGTTTGAACAAAACTAATGAATCTACATGGGAAAGTACTTGTTTTATTCAGGGAGAAAAGTTCTACACAATTCATGTTTTAGAAGTATTTTTTTCAATTGAGTTAAAACTTAAAATTCTGTATGAGTGCTCATAAAATAGAGAAAGCAGAAAGACTGAATAAGAGCAAAATGTTGTAGAGTAGAGTAGAGAAAGGTGTAAAAAGCACAATGTAGGGGGAATTAATTAATGTAACAACTATTGATGTTTGTGTTAAATATATGTAATGACAAATGTGTTAAAGCACGGATTTGTAAAAGGAAGTGGCCCTTAAGCCTTTAACAATAGCCTATCACCTACACACAGTAATCAGTGATGTTAGAAATTAAAGGTTGTAGTCTCATAAATATTGGTTGGATGTTAGCAGCTCTACCCCTATAGTAAAAATCCAGCTAGGGAGGGTTATTCTGATCCCTCCCAATTTTTTGCCTTACTTTCCTTAATGAATCAAGCCCTATATTTTAATAATTGTGCTTGACTGAGTCTGTGTGTATTTGTAATGTGCAATTGTGGTATACCAGTGTTTCTGTGAACTCACCATTAGAGGTATGCAGTAGGCTGAAACAAAAAGTGGTTCAGATTGTGATATATAATCGAAACTGGAAAAAGTCCATGGACCTATTTATCAATCTGCGGTAAGGAGTCTGAAATTCAGTCGCTGCTTATCCAGATGTTGCAGTTGAGCGAAGCTCAGCTGCCTCTGTAATATTGGCCGGGAATGGTAAGGGGGATATGTGCATTGATACTGAAAGACCAGACTTTCTGCTACAGTAATAAGAAAAAAGAAAGAAAGAAATATTAAAAAAAATAGATAAGAATATTAAAAAAAATATTTAAAGCTATTGACAATTGAAAAGAATAATAATACCTGTACCCCTGCGATCCTTGTTAAATAGGTTACCCCATGTATGCATGGGAAAACCGGACTAAGCATATCGTCGCCAGTGTTCTACCTGTTTTATGATGCAGATAGGGCTTTTTGCCCTTTAATAATTAGAACCCATATTTTAAACTAAACAGTAATATCTCATAAATCTATTAACCTCTTACAATATTAAAACAGATTTCTAAAATTGTATGGGCACCTGTGGCACACATATACAATCTATTAATTAAAAAATAAAGAAAACAAAAAACCCCACATGCACAAACGTTTAAATAAAAGATAATTAGAACCTTGATCACTGAAATCATAAGAATGTGCAAGAGTGAAGCGTGCTCTGCTTCCTTCCTCTGCCTGGGATCCAGAGGTCAGTAGAGAGGTGTGATGAGGTCTGTAGGAGGGCATGTGGAAAGGTCTGTAAGAGGCATGTGGAGAGATCGGTAAGGGGTACGTGGAGAGGTCGGTGAGGGGCATGTGGGGAAGTCTGATGAACCTGTAACGGGCATGTGAAGAGGTCTAAGGAACATGTAAAGGTCATGTGAAGAGGACTGAGGAACATGTGAAGAGGTCTTATGAGCTTGTAACGGGCATGTGAAGAGGTCTAAGGAACATGTAAAGGGCATGTGAAGAGGTCTAAGGAACATGTAAAGAGCACGTGAAGAGGTATGAGGGGCATGTGAAGAGGTATGAGGGGCATGTGAAGAGGTATGAGGGGCATGTAAAGAGGTTTGAAAGGCATATGAAGGGGCAGTTTTTTCTTAAGCAGTTCCCACAGCGACTGTGGATGCGGTAGCAGGGTAACCATTAATAGTCCTTTGAACCCTCCTCCACCGGATACAGCAGCAAGGTAAGGGCTTTGCTCAATTTCATGAACATTTTGACACTGTCAGATAATTTCACCATCCATGGGTGGCGCTAGATGCACCTACACCGCAGTGCAATATATCCCTCTCTAGATTTCCCTGGGTTCACACCCTGATGAAATGAGCTGCGCAAATCAATGACTGAAATAATTATTGCATTAGCAATTTGCTCGACAACATTGCAATATCAATAAGAACATGCTTAATTATACAAGAGAGTAAAACATAAAAGACAACCATATTTACTAAATGTGAACTGATAAATGTACTATGTAAATTTCCCTGTGCAGCCATAAACATAATGGAGACATATGCCATAAGCACATGACCTCAGACTGATCCTAGGAACTTATCATCATCATCATCATCATCATCATTTATTTATATAGCGCCACTAATTCCGCAGCGCTGTACAGAGAACTCATTCACATCAGTCCCTGCCCCATTGGGGCTTACAGTCTAAATTCCCTAACACACACACACACACACACACAGACAGAGACAGACATAGACACACAGACTAGGGTCAATTTGTTAGCAGCCAATTAACCTACCAGTATGTATCTTAATTTATGAAGCCCATTACTATATCCCTCACCCTTACCAATAATAGTACTTTGTTCTATTTAGCAGGGTCACCGCACTTATAAGTAGCTCGGACTTATCACCTTAAGTGCTGCTCAGAGTGATGTGACGCATTGTAGTATAATAGGGTTCCTTTGTACTCACCATGTGTGCAGTAGGCTGAAATAAAAAGTAGTTAAGTTTGTGATGTAATATTGTAGCCTAGTCTCTGATTGAAGGCCTTAGAGCTGATGTGTTTGGTTTACCCTGCTGCAGAGAAAGAGGAGAGCTGCACCACAGTGATCAGCAGAGGTCCCAAGTACAGGTAGTGATGTCCCAAGTATATGCAAGAGCTGGGACCCTGCTAAATACACTGAATGGGGATGGGGGGATTTAGCACAGGTGTTATTTACAGTGGAAACATCCTAAAGGTTATGAAATGTACTATTTCAGATGCTGTGGTCAGACCTGCCAATACATTTTTCTCATGCTCTGAAACCATCTATTTTCAACATGTGTGGTCAGTATATACACATCACTTTTGACACCTAACATGTTCACAAATTATCCTCAGCAGATAAAATTAACAAGCTAACTACAAAAACACATAAAAGGCAATTGAAGCCGAAGGAATCATCTTTGCAAAATACTATTAAATATAGGTGATACAGATGGAAATTTAAAGTATATCAGACATAAATGCATAGCATAATATACATTATAGGGGTCTACTTATCAAAGTCCCCAGCCTTTAAATCCTGCAATAACATTTATCCATACTGTAATGCAGGATTTATCAGAGATATTCCTGTGTCAGTCCAAAAATGTTTGCAAGAGCCGTCCCAATAGTTCTGTATGGGACAGTGAAATGAGCAAATTTAGCAAGCTGTGAGAAGCTAAGCTGATCTCCAATTGCTAACGCCATCTTAAGAGGATGTTAGCAGGTCTGTCCCTATAGTAAAAACCCAGTTGGAGAGGGATATTCTGAACCCTCCCTGGCAGGCTGGATACTCCTCCCCTCCAATATTTGCTTAGTGCACATGTGGCCTTATAGCCATGCATGTCCAGTGAATAGTCCAGGGCAAGCGAGGAAGGTATGACGGTATTATCGCCAGGACAGCTGCTTATTGGGACAGCTCTCCCAGCATGATTTAATTTATAAATAGTTCCATTACCACATCTTTAATCACTGCAAATAGCGGCAATAAGAGATGTTGGCTAATGGGCTACAATTGCAAACAATCTTAAATAGACCCCATAGCTTGAGATTTACTACTGAATTAGAAAACACTTGATTTATAGTGAATGGTTCATTTTATGCATAATGCATGTATGACAAATTTACCCACTGATTTCATAGATTATAGTTTAAACAAAATCCTTAGACCATACCTAAGGAAGAGGCCTTAGTGTTCCAAAAACGTTCATCATTTTGCAGTTTCCACGACCAAATTGATCCTGCACCTATTTTTCTTGCCAACACAGTACAATAATTTTTGGCTGTACTACAACAGGTAAACTAACAATAATGAGCATGCATTGTTAATCCACACCTGGATAGTTATGTGGGAAGTCACCTCCTGAATATCTAAAGTGGGGAGCTGCTGTCATAGTTTTGACACAGTGATGGGAGATTTTCAAGGTCTGCAATAGCACAACTGATATAAAAAAAAAAAAAATCTACAGTTTGCCTGAGTTACAGTCTTTTTACAACTTCAATCTCATATGTAGACTTAAGAAAGCCTTCTCAGCCACATACTGTATGTACTTATACAGTTGTGGGAGACCCACTCTCCAATATGTAAAGAACACCATTAAATAAATAAATAGTGCTGCTCTGTGACTTCCCATAGACATTTATCTACGCTCATTTAATGTTAAGACGGTTGCCTTAATAATGTGATTGTGTTGCTTATAAAGCATCAGTCTTGCACCATTCTGGAACCTGATTATCCGCACTATCCTGATCATTATGATAGAGATTTTGATATATGCTATGCTTAATAACAAGTAAGATATATAAAATCAGATTGTAATATACTAAAATATATATTGGAAGCGAATGGGGGTCTTTCTGAATACTTAGATCTTGCATAAGCAGGAAGATTTCTGAACTGCTTTACTCCAGTTGTGCATCTTGCCACTTCTAAATTACACATGCCACCGCTCTGACAGGCCCTGTTACCAATTATATCGCTATAAACAAGCTACATTTAGGTCACAAAGACAGGTTTTTTTTTAAAAAATAATGTTGAAATTTCATACTAATTTATATTTTCACCCAGCTAAAGTAGCACAATAACAACAATTTGAGCTGCAGTGTTCCTGCTACAACAGACTTATATAGTAACACAGTAAGGTAACAGGGCATGTTTTACTGCCAAATCATAACTAAATGACAAGCATATGCCAGTGTTAAATGAGTCAAAAGATTTGGACAAATGACTTTGTTTTAAGTAAGTCACCTAGTAAGTTATCTTCTAACAGCCTGGCCTGGGTACACACTGCAGGGTTTTCAGCCGATAATTAGGCCAATCAAACGATAACGACCCGATCTCATATTTACTGTGTACACTCCAACGATGAACAATTATGGTTCCAAAGCACATCGTATCGCTTCATTTGATTTTTAAACTGAACTAAAAATGCTGTTTAAAGATGGAACAATGTCTTGCGGATTCTGCAGTGTGTATGCACTCAGGACCGGCAGTGTCCATAGATCTCTATGGAGTGTGCAGAGTCACAATCTTTTCAGCTGATGGTTATAACAGATAAAGAGCAGAGGTCTGTAGGTAAATCTTGTAAAATGTGTTTAGTGTGTACACATGAATCGACATGCTGATCTCTGCTTTTTTTTTTCCAGTTATTGGTAAAATCGTTAAGAATATCGAATCGGGAGAAATTTTGAATAGTGTGTACCCAGCCCAGTGTACCCAGTTTCCCCAAGAATGTTTTCCTCTGTGGCCCTGACAGTTCTAAGGAGTTACAAGGCACTGCATTAACAGCTATGTTCACAAAGTCTAGCAAAATACTTTCCTTTCTTTAATTTCTATTTTACTATTTCTGAGAAGACAAAGTTACCTGCATGAATACAAGACTATATGCATATCCATGCTAAATATACATATGGTAATTTTGAATATACAGGGGCATATTCAATTACAATGCGCGGCAGATTACGTGCGGCCTCGCGTATAAAGCGTCATTGCGGTAGCGCGTAATCGCGGATTTCTGTGTGCACAGAAATCAACAATGCTGCGGTACCGGGACACATCCAGCCGCGTGTAATTGCGGCCGCAAATCGTAATTGAATATGCCCCACAGTATGTAATCAGTGGTTGCTTTCAGTTAAAGACTAAAGATTAAATACCAGGTCTACTATGCATACTATCAAACAAGCTTACCACAACAACTGCCACACTCTTTATATATTAGATATATATGCTCATAATGAACATGTTGACCCTTTGTGATGATCAGTATTTCTATACACCCATCTGTCATATAAGGGGTGATTGTCACTAATTCTCTCTGGCTAGGATCTGCCGCTCATAAGCTGGTTAAAGAATATTAGGCAACACTAAATCCTTGCAAGACTGATCTACTTAGGACTGACAAGCTCATGTGTCTTTTTTTTCCGTAGGGTGACAAAGTGTAATCTTCATAAATGAAGCATGCCATCCACAGCAAGGCAAATCTGCAGTCAGTGGTCAAAATTAATATACCACCTATGATGGTATACAGTTCTACATGTGATTTCTACATTATACAGCACTGGCCGTTTTACCGCGGCTACAGGAGTTAAATGCTGTAATTTTCTGCTTGATTCATCATGGCTGTCTCGAAGTACAATAGCAAAAGCATACTGCTTATTCTCTAAAAAGTTTGACCTACAACAGTTATATAGAAAGTAAGATGATTTTTCATGAACTACACAATTATATCAATTCTGGACATGTATAAGTGCCCCAGTGTCCACTAGCAGCGCAGTAAGATTGCTCATTATAATGGATTGGCCACTGAATGCCAAAACCTGAACTTGTTCCAAAATACACAATCTATGTCCCCTCCTGTATGAAAAAAACAATGACACATGCTCTATCTATATTAAAGTGATATGCACACACCATAAGATCATAAAAATGGCTCTAGCATGCAGTGAAATTATAGAAACGATGTACTAAACTGAAATTAGGATCACTGTAAAAATACAAAATAATGTATGATCAATAAAAATATAAGAAATGCAAGGAGACTAAAGAAAAATAATTAGTATTACAGAGAGTAAAATCCCTATAGATATAAATAAAAGAACTGTGGACTTGTGATATAAATACCAAATCCAGGAATAGTCCAGCATGTAAATCCAAGAATCTGCCATACACAAGGGGCTGCTCTAGATGATGCTGGTAAAACACCAGGGAGAAAGGCAAGATCTGTAAAGACGTCAAGAGCTTCACAAAGTGTAAAATCCCGAAACATGCATTTAGTAAGGCAAAGGACAGTGCATGGTTGCCAAATGCCTATTAACTGGGACATTCTCTGTTTTTTTCACCATGAAGTTTTGTCCCTGTTTCCCATTCTATATTCTTTCAGTATATATGCATATAATTCATTAGTGAAATTTTGAATTTCAAATCTAATGTAATAATATTATGATTGTATCCAGTGCTCAAGATATGTTGACACTTGTAGCACTATGTCTATGTAAAGTGTTCCAGGCTAAGAAGCGAGCCTTTTGTTTCTGTGTGAGAATCACATTCAACAAACATTTCTAAAATCCCAAAGGAAAGATCGAGCTTCCTATTTTTGCCACTTATATTCATAAGAAAAAGGTATACAGGTTTGAACATCTTTTGGCTTAAGGTAGTTATTATCAATGAGCGCATTTCAAGATGACAATACTAAAACTGGCTTCCGAAAAATTGATCAAATGATGCAAAAAGCACATTTGTGCTGTAACATGTAACAACCAATAATAAGCTTTTAGCATTAAACAGTCAATCACGATTTTCTTTAATTTAAAAACTTCATTTTAATTAAATTTCCATAAGTAAGCAATGTCCTCTACCTCCAATTATTTCTTTACCATTCAATGGCATTAAGAAGCAATATCCTGTGCTAATAGCATAAAAAAAAAAAAAAAGATAGTAGAAAGAAAATGTCTATAGTTACATAAAAGAGGAACTGATCTGATAATTTGTAGCATTATGTCCTCATATATGGCACCACTAAAACATTTTCATTCTTACCAATTCCTTGATCATTTGCTGAAAATGACACATGGTGGTCAATTAGGAGTTTGTGAAATCTACTCCTAGTGTAAAGCTGTGTCCAGAACAGATAAAGGAAAAAAAGACTGATATCCTCATGGTATGTATTTTATATAGAGAAATAGAATATATATATATATATATATATATATATATATATATATATATTTATTCTATTTCTCTATATAAAATACATACCATGAGGATCATAATCACTCCGCTGCACAGTATTTAAATATGGGAACCTTAGGCTGGGCAGTCTTAGTCGATATAAACATGGGAACATAACTGGCAAAATTTGGGCAAGCAGAATCTTGTAGAGCGTTATTCAAGTACACATCCATATATTTATTTTTAAGCAATGTGTACAGTACCAAATGGTAAATAAGGATACTAAAAGGTATATTAAAGGACTTTTTCGAATAAAAAATAATAATACATGTAATTTATGGTAAATTTTCACCATTCAGCGAAAGTGTAAAACCTCCTAGGGCATTCCTCTCTTCTTCCAGCCTGTTGATGGTAAGTGTAGAGTAACATGATGTGCAAGCCAGAGAAGTGATGTGGTGTTGATGCTGCCAACAGCAATCCCATATCTACCCATTTTACTTTCTGATTCTACTCCTTTTTTAATGCTCATATGTAAAGTTGAAATGTGTAAGTGATTTCAAATGATTCATGGCAATGTGCAAAACTGTATTCATTCATATACACACGATATCTCATTGCACTCTGAAGGACATCACAGAAAAGCCCCATTAGCATTCCCACCCAGCATGTGACATCAAAGGACTTGAATACCAGAGATATCACACATTAGTAAATATAGCCCCTTTTTCTTTATCCTAAAATGGGATTGACAGAATTCACTTCCAGATTTCTTGTGATTCCCTGTCTCCTTGCAGTGGAAAGCAAAGCTGTATATCTTGTAGCTGCCATATTGTATGTCACCCTCAGTGAGTGTAAAAAACTTAGGGGAATATTTAATTAGGTTTCCGGTCTGCAGGATCACGCCGGAACGAGCCGCAAAGTCAATCCACGTTACCGCAATAACATGGATCTTCGTGCGCACCCCATAGGGTTGCGTATGAAAATCTGCGTTATTGCGGTACCGTATTACTGGCAATACTGTGCAGGCGTTACCGCTGACCAGAATCCTAATTGAATATGCTTAATATCCATAGGTTTCTTATTTCTGTATCACAGAGCAATTAGTACAAGCAGACTACACATCCTGCTGCTCTCTTTTCTGTCTGTATCAGTCAGGGGGGGAAACTCAGGCTCAGATTGGTTATGCTGTCTACATCAGTGGTTTATTCTACTCTTCTCCACAAAATGGCATTGGTACCAACTAAAATACTCCATAAAAAAAGACAGACAAGTTGGAATATATGGAATAGGGAGTTAATATTTTAATATTTTATTCTCTCTCCAAATGTTGTAGAGAGAATAAAAGGATATAGGTTATGTAAAATGAGAGGGATCAGTATGGAAATAGATATTTTGGAGAGATGGTTTGCCTAGGCTTTAAAAAAGAACCGATTACAGTCCAAATCTGTATCTTGGGGTATACATTTAAAATCTAATAGGCTGGTATGGCAATTTCCAAAGTTTGCTTTTATTCAGTATAGAAATAGTGACATAATCACTGGAATTTACCTGCAGCTGAAAAAATTGAGTGGAAACAATCCATGTACATGAAATTTTACAAGGCTAAATGTAATACTTACTTAATAAAGTAGGTTCTCAAACAACAGAAAAAGAGAAATTAATGTATGAGTATATAAGTAAAACTACATATGATTCTCTGTGAAGACATTGTGAAGACACAAGATTTTTTCTCTATGAAGCTGTACAATCTTACATTGCTATACCATGTGTTGAATGGAGGTTTCATTAGGCAATTAGCTGCCTCTTGGGTTATTACATCAGATTGTAGTTCCAACTAATGTTTCATTGTTACTCAAACACTTTATCTGATCAGGAATTTACCCTGAAATAATTTGTTCACACATTCACAAACTTGAACACAATTTGCCTTCAAAACTGCTTAGACCTTGATACCTTTAATATATCTATTAGTGCCCCAATATATTGATCTATACATCCATTTCTGACAATAACTGCATCCACTAAATATATTGGCTGCCCTGCTAGTTATTGTCAAAGTTGATATATTTTTGCAAATCTACCTCTAACTTAAGAACATTTTCACTTCACATGAGCATATGTAAATATCGTATTATAAAAATAATAAACTGTGTATTGCTCCGTACACTAACAGTATCCACAAAATGTAACAATAACTGAAATGTACTCTCCACTACTTGAAACACTTCACCATGAATAGCTAGCTGATGCTCTTCCCCTTCTTCTCACAACAGAATATGGTATTATTTTCTTGCAAGCATCAGGTATCAATATATTGTCAATTTAAATCTCACCTTTTTAATTAACAATTAAACTACCCAGTCTAGAGGCATTTGAACATTCAGACAAAGTTAAGAATGTACATTTACTTTTCACTGTGTATTTTCTATTATTGTCAACCACCCATATAACCCCAAAGGAGGGCTCTCACCTTCCACCCAGCAGAGCTGTTGCTATCGCCCTTGTCTTTGAAGTAAGGTACAAATCGCACCATCCAATCGTAAATTTGGGAAAGGGTCAGCCGTCTCTCTGGAGAACTCTCTATAGCCTTGGTGATGAGGTCAGCATAGGACAAGTTACCCCAGGCATTCCTGCGAGAACTCTTGGCTTTCCGCATCTGCCCTGGGTCCAGGCCAGGAGGAGGCAAGGGCATATCCGAGGGGGGTTCAGGGAGTGGGGGCCAGGTGCAAGAACGAGGGCGACCCTGAGGCTCCACATCTGACTCGGCTTCCAACTTCTCCATCACTGTCTCTCAAAAATATCCTTTCTTCAACAAAAAAACTACTTAATCCCCATTTGAAATATGATTCCAGTCAGAAAAAATGGAAAAACTTTAGCACAAGAGGGGATATAATGTAAGCAAAAATATGCAACTTTAGCACAAAATTAATTTCCTTTTGGGATGTATTTCTTTGAAAACATGTAGTCAAGCACACTGAATAATTACAACTATATATTTGCATGTAGATCTTTAAATTGGCTCAAAACTGATAAAAAAAAATCCTTTAAATGAAAAGACTAATCATGTTAAAAATATTCCCAATCATTAGTGAAAATGTTAATTTAAAAAGACCAGTTTGTCATTTACATAAATAAGCAGTTTTATTTTTAAATGTTAAAAAAAAATTGCAGGGAAATTCAGTGTCGGGTTGGCAACAAGCACCCAAACATCAGTAAGAACTTGAAAGTCAGAGCCTATATTGTCTGCCAAATGCGTAACTAATTGTAATAATTACAGCAAACTCAATAAAATGACAGACTGCATAAGCAAGTATCAAACTGATAATAGTATACTTCTCATAACCAGTTGCAAATGTAATTTGAGCAACCTGAAAAAAAAAATCTATCTATTTTAAATGATGAAAATGAATATATTTGCAGTATTATGCTCTATTGTGCATTAATAATGATATGTTCTATAGACATATCATGTTCAATTTGTTTTCTATTGTGCATATATAGGGTTAAATCTAAAACCACATTTCTGCCAAAAATGTAAATTCCAGATATGATCTATAATAAGATTTCTGTGCATTCAAAAGAAGAGAGGTGTGTTTGAAATCTGTCCAAAGAGGTGTCTATTCTCGGTCTTTTTCAGCAACAGATGTTCTTTAGATGAAGAAAAAAGAAAATCCTATTAAAATTCAACATGAACAATTCTTCCGACCCCAAATTTTGATGGGTGGAGGCTGTGGGGGGAGCAAAAGCCCCCCCTCTTTAATTTATAAGTCGCCCTTTAATAATAAATTCATATCTCCTCTCTCCTTCTCTCCACAATTTGTGATGCCGGGTGGTTCCAGATGATACCTTTTGTAATATTGGATCTTATTTGCACTAGTCAGTTAGTATCACACAGCCCTCCAAATCTCCAAATCTTCACGCATGTCCCCCTACTACAAGCCGGAGCCACACGTGGGGAGATGATGCGGTTTCGGAAATAGCCGCTGAAATACTCATTGTCATTGTAGTGATGGTCAATGGGGAATTAATGGGGTTTGTCTGTCCCCCCCAACTCTTGAAATGGACTCCACAGGCAAAGCAGTATCTGCAGGGGATCCCTCGTTGGGAAAGAAGGAAGAGTAGCAGGCTGGGTGTGAGAGGGGGGGTTCACACCTGCTTGGCAGTGCTGGTAAAGAAGACGCTCCTCTCTTCTCTCTCTTTGGGAGTCTCTCTCTTGCTTCCTCACTCTTCGGGTCTTTCTCCTCCTGGGACAGAGCAGGATTAAACCATGTGTTGGGATCGGCTTGCTCTGCACTCTTCACCTTAAGCATTTAGAGAGAGGGAGCGAGACAGAGAGAAATAAATAAATAAGATGCAGCCTGTGCTCCTCCTCTCCTGTCTCCTCCTCCTGCTGCTGCTGCTTTTACAGGAGACACTGGCTGGGATCTGTACAAGGCTGAGAAATGTGGCATATATAAGTGTATACAGAAAGACAGATACATTCTACACAAAAAACCTGATGTAAATTAAGAATACATGGGGACAATTAAATAAACAGTATTCTAAAGGTAACTGTTTAGTAGTAATAGTATCAATATAGAAATCACAACTAATAAATTAAATATACAATTCAATATACAATTCAATTGTTTTTGAATATACAATCCCCCCTTCACTATAAAACTTTTATTACAAATGTGCATTTCTATATAAGCTGTGGAAAATGTTAACTATTTCTGAGTGTACTAATACACATGCACCATCTCAGCCGTCTACTTGTGGCTGAATGCAGACCCACCGTTTGTTGCGGAGTATTAAACTGACTGTGGTTCGCCATCTTGTGGTGACTTGACATACTTCGGCTAATAAGAAAAAAAAAAATCACACTCAAAACCAGTATCTATAAAACGCAGCTCGATACTGTGACATACTAAATACAAATCTAAAACCAACTTGTAGCCATAAATTTTCTAATAAAAGTGTGACACACAAAGATGTTATTCTCACGATAAAAGCAGTGGTAGCAAGGGGGCTTCTCTGCCTTCATTATGTTAGACTGTTTTCCATCTTGGTCAACATTCCTAGGGGGAGTCCCACGACAAGCTCAGCACCCTGATTGAATTGACCTTGCATTCTATGCAGGCCTTGATCACAGCGTTGAAATATACAACCTACCTTCCAACATCTCATAAACATAAAAAGTTGACTAATACACCTAAGAATGACAAAAGTGACAAAAATAATACAATGTGAAATGCGGACAATTGTTGCAGAGCTCCACTCTGAACTTACAGAACTTGGTACCCAAACAGATATTGTGAAGAGCCAACTGGACACATCTGTATTAAAAATGCACCTGAATCAATCACCTCAGAGGCCATACCAAAGCATCTTATAAGGCTTATTCCTACAAATGATACCTGACCAAAGCAAAAAAATGCTTCATCTGGATAGAGCTCACAGGGCTTTACGCCCAAAGCCAAGCCCAGACCAACAGCAATCATAATTATCCGATTCCATCATTTCAAAACTAAGGAAAAAATAATGACATCCGCGAGAAATATTCAGTCAATTTCACATGTTGGATCGGACCTTCAACAGACCTAGCCCCCCTATGGAAGCGAGCAATTTCAGATCCATATCTCTTTTTAACATAGACCTGAAACTTTTTGCAAAAATATTAGCAAATAGGCCGATCAGATTGGCTTTGTCCCTGGTAGACAGGCCACCAATAACAACAGGAGAATAATCAGTCTGATCCATGTAGCCAACAGCTCTGCTCTCCCTGTTTTAATTGTCGCATTGAATGCCAAAAAGGCATTCAATAGAGTTGGTATAACTAACATCAATTAGTCCCTGTCAAGCATATATATTTTTCCAGCTGCTAAATAGGAGACCTTTTCATTGCACTTAAGAGTGCTATAGCTCCATCTCTGGACTACGATATATACAGCTGTATATACGATCTAATGATAATAGGAGATCGTTCCTATGCACATCTCCTAGAGCTCCATAATTGTATTAAGATAATGACTACACCTTTGGAGAATATGTATTTGGGACTATATGTTGGACAATCTGCTCTCCTTTTCATGAGTATTTATTCCAACTGGGAATGCTACCAGCTTCCCTGCCTTTTAAGCATGCCCAAACTCACCCACATCTCACCGCTGTCTGCTCTGCTGTTACTGGTCTTAACTGGCTAGGTGTGAAAGAGGAAGGACTCACCTGCCTTTCCACCGTTGCTTACCACCACAGCTCGGGAGCTGCTTGGTGGCCATGGCCCTCATATGTCTCCGGCGTCTATCAGCATCTTCATTCCCATTTCTACGAGCATTATAGAAGGGGGAAACCATCGCACAGCCCTGGTTAACAACTCAGTAAATTTACTGTAAAAAATGAGTCATGTCTAGACATGTCAGGAAACAAATAGAGATCAGTAAAACATAGTTTGGATTATAATAATGCTAAAAACCGCTTATTTTCAGTCCCTGGATCCCATTTTCCAGTACATGCTACTAGTTTGACTTTATGATTCACTACGGATATACTTTTCCTGCGAATTCTAGTGAGAAGGGTTAAAACCGTAATGGACAAGCTTTTTACTCTTTGCTGACTTCAATTACAATAGGAAGACTACCACAGTGGCAAAAGGATCCATTCTACAAGTTAGTATGGTTAGTGGACTGGAGATGCAGGTGCACTGATTGCATCGGTACTGGCTCATGACATTACACACCTGTAGGAGCAGTTACCAGGGAAGCATCCACTGCACGATCCACCACACAGTTGTCTGCCAAGTTTTTATTTTTTTTCCTCCAGTTCTTTTCTCTTTTATTAAAATTGGGTAGAAATCAAAGGGCTGTATAACTAAAAGGCTGATACAATTAGTGGGCTTACAGGGCTGGTGCAGTTAGTTAGCTTGCAGAGCTGGTACAATGAATATGGGGCACATGGCTGGTACTAATAATGAGAAGACACAGAGCTTTACAAGTAATGGAAACACAGGGCTTGTACAATTAATACAGATGCAAATTACTGGTACAATTAATTGGGGCATATAGCTGCCATAGTATATAGGGAAGCCAGGAGTGGAACAGTGCATTGCTGGGCCTCATAGCAAAATGTAATCTCAATAGGAGAGAGTGGGGATAACTTCTGAGCATGCATGGTCCAGCACATGCGTCGGATGGCTGTATTACCAGAAGAAGCCACTACTGGCAATCCAGCACTGTCAGACCCCCTCATCTCTGGGCCCTGAAGCTGCTGCACCCACAAGAGTTACACCCCTGCGGGAAACTACTGGGTATCCTGCATATAACATTGTTCTGGATATTTTATATGTGTCTTTGCCTGTATATACAGTACTATCAGACTTGGTTATATGCCATCTGCATTTCATGGGAAGAATCACTGTAATATTCTATACTTTCTGACTACTTCAAAGCTTAATAGTATGATACAATAGTTGGAGCCCCTGTCCTACAACTGTTGGCGTATACCTTTTTTTCCATCCTATCCCCTGGTAGAATAGTGTGACTAAGAAGTTAAAGAAGTTAAATGCATTATGACATTTCTGGTGTTTGGACACAGAGCTGCCATTTTGTTGTTAATGCTTACACTAATGTGTCATGGTCTAAATAAAAAAGTGGGGAGGTTAACTAGGTTATATACATTAAAAGGCACTCATAGTCTCTGGAAGCCAGTTAAGCATATACATTCTGGTAATCCAATTCCCTTGCTGCCATCCATTTACAATAACTTTTATTTAAGGTATTAGGCTTGTCAATTAACAAGATGATTTGACTCTGTGGGATCCATTGGAGGCTCCCTCCCTGCAGCTTCAAAGAGCACAAGCTGTCAGAGTCCCTCACACAGGGCATATGTATTTATATAGAAAACATACAACTTCAAAACTCTTTATGTTTTGAGAGATCTGTGTCAAACTAAACTCAGTGACTGGAGTCACATAAGGTGTGAATTGGGTGCAATATAGATCGCAGCTGTTCAGAGAAACTATAGTACTGACATATCTTTCCAAATATTGCACCTCGTAATGTCATATTTTATATGCAATTGTTTTGGAAGTTATGATCTGTTTATTGGGTGGGGTATTATGTATCTCAGGTGTGTCTGAAAATATGTCAGTTATAATAATTTTGGTTATTTCTGAACAGATCATGATTCGCAATCAGGTGTGAATTTTCTCCCCATATTAACATATATACTGCCTGTCACGGTCATCTGTGTTTGCTGAGCCGTATGGGACCCTTGGTTCTAGATGAGGCAGGAGAACAGATGAAACTGGTGATCTTAATCAAACATCTGCTCCTCTAGGGAGTGCCGAGTTGTACTCCATAATCTGCTAGTATCCAGAATAACACTAACAGAGAGGAAGGAGTCCTCAGCACGGGTCTGTGCTGAATATGGAACTGGAATCTGCAACTGTAGGAATCTGGAACCATTCAGGGAGAGCTCAGTCCCGGAACCTGAATCCAGGTACACGGAGCTGGAACCCACTACTAGAAGCTCACAAAAGCTCAGAACAGAAATAGGCTAAAACTGGAAACAAGAACTCAGAACTGAAACCAGGAGCGGAGAACTCAGGACTGCAAGCTTGCTACAGGCTCACAGACCTGGAAACCACACACAGAATCACAGAACTGGAAATGAGCTCTCTGAGACTCAGAGATAGTCCCATCAACAAGACTGATAATAACGGCAGAACACCAGGCTTCTGCGGAGTAAAAGTGTTGTAGGAAACCCTCCGGTGTTTGGCAGTATGGAATGGAAATTCTTGGAGAAGATGGTAATGTATTCAGAAATCTGCTGAGAGATGCAGAGGCACCAGTTACTTGAAACACTTGCAGGAAAACAGACACTTGATGCAAGCTGAACAGTTGCTGAGAAACCTTCACTTTGGTAAATGCAGAGTATGTTCAGGAACAATGCTGGAAACAACTGAAACTTAACTTTCCTCAGGAGAAGAAGGAAAATTGGTCTGGCAATGAGCTGGACTCAGGAGCTGGTTTAAATAGGAGGCTCTCAGTTTTTATTGGCTGCACAGGTCATGTGAGCGCAGCTGCTGCAATCTTGTTGGACTGAGAAGATCACATGAAAGAAACCAATATGGCTGTGCCCATGTAGCAGAACAGACAGAAACTGTTTACAGTGCTCAGGATTGCCACAGGCGGCCAGGAGAGGCCCGAGTGGCCGTGAGATAATTTGGACAAAGACCCTAATGCTCTATTTTCTGCATTTTTATACCTTTATTTTCTGTTACTGCGTTTATTTATATGTCATTTCTTATATGTTTTTTTTTATTGTATCCAATGTCCTGTGCCTTTTTATATTAAATCAAAAAGCTAAACTTTAATAAGTTTGTCTTTGTTTACTCTAATTAAACTACAAGCATTTTCCAAAGATAAGCATTCCCTGACTATGTTTATTCTTTAAATGCTAGGCTTTGCTGGGTTAAACTTTGATTGATTGACCCAAGTTAGCAGCTGTTACTAATTGAATATGTTGGGAAGACATGCAGAAAACTGAGCAATACTGGAATAAGGGTACTCAAGAACCAGAGTTAGACCAGTTGCCAGCCCAAGTTATCTGATTCTGACATATCTTCAGATATCTCAACCTCCTCAGAAATAGTTGACAATCCTGCTCACCATCAAAAAAATCAAAATAGACGTCTGGAAAATAAGTTCCACCATTGCACCTTATGCCACAGTCCTCTTCATCTGGATAAAGAGGACTGCATGGGATCCAATAAATAATAAGGATGTTGTCGGCTAAATGTAAATACAGGTAATCATTTAATGAATAAGACCCAAATTAATTAACTCATGAGCACTTTAGGGAAACTGTTTTTATTTATTTATTTTTTACTAAGACTTCAAATCTAGGATGTGGGTAAAAGATGGACTTTGGCATAGAGGAAAGAGTCTGAGATTCTTTTTAGTGGATGATAAATTCAGTAAAGTATAACAACCCAAAACAAGCATATGCTTTTGCAAATTCAGATAAGGACTACTACTTCCAACATTCTCATAGCTGCTGTTCACATAGGGGGAACATGGAATAGGACAGGATAGGCTGGTTGGGGATCAAGTAACTAGGGACTAGGGCTCATAGACCTAGTGAATGCAGACATAGTAAACAAGGTTATAAATCAAGATAGGATAATAGGCAGACAGGCAAGAGTCTGAGTCCAGTGTGGGCATAGAGCGTACAGTCAAAAGTGAAATGGGTAGTTTGCCAGGCTGCGTTCAATACAAGGAGTTGACACAAACATTAGTAGGATACACAAACAACAAAAGGATAATGCACAAATTAAATTACTTAATACCCAAACTACTAGAAAAGTGAATTTCCAAATTCAGTGCTCTTGGTCTTATATCAACCACCTGTGCCCAGAACTACAGAACGGCAAGCTGGGGGTGACGGTACCAGGATGGGGACCCAAAAGAACGTAGTGACAATAACTGAACAATGCAGACAGGATACAGAAAACAGACAGAGCTGAAAGTAAAATTCATCTTGGATGAGTATTCAAGTACTTATTTAGAATAGCTGTGCATTTTGAGTTGCTTAATATGTGCAATTAAAAATACAGCATATAGATGCAGCCATAGCAAAGATACTCAAGACATCATCGTCAACTTTATAATGTGTGGACTAAATTTACTGTTTAAAAACAGGGTATGTACAAGCTAATGAATTAAAGTAATTTGAAGGCAGACAAATCGTGTCACGCTTCCAAGTAAGTAACAGCTATGGAGCCCAGGATGTGATAAAGAATATAGGTGTTTATTTATCAAAATGCAGATAAATAGTACGAACCAAATAATGCTAAAACTACACAGGAATATCAGAGATGACTGGATACTGGTTGCAAGGAGTACTGCAGATACAGGAGGAATAGTGAGATGAAGAGGGATCTGGAGTAGAGATAAGAAGTCGAAAAACACAGGAGAACCAGGGGACAAACCAAAGGGGCAAAACAACAACGACCAGCACAGGAAAGAGAGAGGCAGGCATAAATAGGGAAACTGCACAGCAATATCAGTGATGACTGGATACTGGTTGCAAGGAGTACTGCAGATACAGGAGGAATGATGAGATCCAGGGAATATGGATCCAGAGTAGAGCATACATGCCTACTAAGTCATGTGACATGGGGCAGGAGGAGGGCGTGGTGACATTTCACGTCACCATAGCCCCGCCCCCCACTCTAAAAAGTCAAAATTAACGGCATTGAATTGAGGGGGTGGAGCTTAATTACACGATTAGGCCCTGCCCCTTCAATTCACTGCCATTAATTCTGGCTAATTTCGGGAGTTTTGCCTACTCTTCTGGGACTCCGGGAGGACTCCCCGAAATTCGGGAGCCTCCCAGGAATTCCGGGAGAGTAGGCAGGTATAGAGTAGAGATAAGAAGTCCATTACCATAGAAGCCCCAAAAATGCAAACCAAAGGGGAAGTCAGCAAAACAACAATGACCAGCACAGGAGAGAGAGAGAGGGAGATATAAGTGTGGAACATCCAGGTGCAGGAGATAATAAATGAGACAGGTTAACCACTAGTACTAACAAAGGAAAAGCACAATAGCAGCACCTCTGGTGAATAGAGGTACTGCCATAATATATACAATGCACACAATAATAGTCCAAAGTCCAGAAGACAGGAGCTGCCAAGCAAAGCAGCATGCAATGCAGAGAGCTGCAGCAGATCCTGACAGTACCCCTCAACCTCTTAGGGCGGATTCCAGACGCCCGATTACCAAAAATGGTTAAATACATCAGCATCATAGTCCACAATGGGGGGGATGGCATAAACGTCCTCATCCATGGGCGGCAAGGCAAAAGAGGTCATGCCAGAGCAAAGACCCTCCTCTCTTCCTATGTCCTCTCCTTTTATGGGATTTCCTCGGAATAGGAGTGTGAAGCAACTTAGTGGAGCACAAAGGTAGTTATAGGATGTGCTAGGTGGTATTGCCGAATGCACAGGTGACCCACAAGATGACACTGCAGAAGTTGGTGTAAACCTCCCAATTACCGCCTCAACAAAGAGTTGCAAGTCCAATAGGATGGAATGGTTAGTCTCCATATATAGTGATTTGCCCATTCCAAAGCTTCCCCTCTAAAGTGAGAAATCAAAAACAGTACCTGTCTCTTTGGGTCATTAACGAGACTAGGTACAGAAGAAATATATGAAGCACCAAACTTCAGAAGAGCACTAAGTTGGCAAAGGTGCCCCTCAAGCATAGGTGACGGCTCGAACTGGAGATCCTCGGCCAGAGGTGGCTCGGACTGCGCACACTTGGAGGAGGATCCGGACTGGGCACACTTGGAGGAGGACCCGGAGGCTATAGAGGCAGCACCCTCTCTGGAGGAGTCTGTAGCGGCAGCGCCCTCTCTGGAGCAGGCTGTAGCTCAGGAACTGAGGCAGCGGCTGGCAACTCGGAACTGAAGGCAGCGGCTGATGACTCGGAGCTGGAGGCAGCGGCTGACGACTCGGAACTGGAGGCAGCGGCTGATGACTCAGACAAAGTGGCAGGGGACTCAAGACCGGACACAGTGGCAGGAGACTCAGAACCGGACACAGTGGCAGAAGACTCAGGAGCGGACACAGTGGCAGTAACTGTTATTTCGAAACAGGTAACTGGGGTTGGCAGATTGGGAGCAGAACAGACTGAAATGTGGCAACGGGAAGTGAGGCGCAAACAAATCCAGAATGCGAAATGGAAAAAACAGAAGACGGTTCTGTAGGCTGTCGCGGTCTGCAGAGAGGACCATCTTGTAAGAAGTGAACATTACTGGCACTGTAGAGACATAATTTAATAGTTTTTCTGTGCCGCCGCCCCTCTTCAGTCAGGTGGGGGCAAGGACCACCTGTGAACCTGGAGTTCGTTACTCCGTAGTTCTGGGTAAACTGCAAATTAGTAATAGCACTATTAAGAGGTGTGGTTTGCACAGACTTAGCTGCATCGAGAGTTGAGGCAAATCAGCAGTATCTGAATTGTGTGAAACAAAATCTGACAGTCTCCTTAGTGGTTCCATAAGTAAGGCAGAAAACTGAGCCAACTGAGATCGTAGTAAAATTATGTCTGCTTGTAGAGTCTGTAGCAATGGTAGTTCATTAGTTAGTGAAACAGACTTGTTGCAAGAGGAAACAAATGAAAAAAAAATTGCAAAAGAGTTCCAGGAGAAAATCTGAAACCGGATCTTCACATGGCTCCAAAGCTGTCTTTTTGGCTGGTCATACTGTCACACTTCAAAGTAAGTAACAGCTATGGAACCCAGGATGTGATAAAGAATATAGGTGTTTATTGATCAAAATGCAGACAAATAGTACGTACCAAATAATGCTAAAACTACACAGGAATATCAGAGATGACTGGATACTGGTTGCAAGGAGTACTGCAGATGCAGGAGGAATGGTGAGATGAAGAGGGATCCGGAGTAGAGATAAGAAGTTGAAAAACACAGGAGAACCAGGGGACAAACAAAAGGGGCAAAACAACAATGACCAGCACATGAGAGAGAGAGAGGCAGGCATAAGTAGGGAACACCCAGATGCAGGAGATAACAAATGAGACAGGTTAACCCCTAGTACTAACAAAGAAAAGGCACAATTGCAGTAAATAAAGGTACTGCCATAATATATACAATGCACACAACAATAAATCCAAAGTCCAGAAGGCAGGAGTTGCGAAGCAAAAGAGCATGCAATGCAGAGAGCTGCAGCAGATCCTGACAAACTGAACATGGCATGAAAAAAGGCTTTGCGGTCATACACAATATTACAATCCAACTAAATGGGCTTGATTCATTAAAGAAAATAAATAAAAAAATGAGTATGTTTTGTCCTGGACAAACCATGTAACAATGCAAAGGGTGTAAATTAGTTACTGATTTTGCACCCAAGTTAAATATTGGTTGCTTTTTCATGTAGCACACAAATACTTGATAGTTTTATTTTTACACTGAAATTTAATATTGATCTAGGACATGCCATACCCCAACTATAAATCTGTTCACACATTTTAAATTTACCTCCCCCTCCAATGCAACATGGTTTTGCTATGGTGCAAAGATACTCATTTGTTTTCCTTTACTTTCCTTAAAGAATCAGGCCATATATCTCTTTCATCGGATTGGTAAGAAAAGCATTTCAATAATTGGTAAAGTTTAGGTCACATTTTGGTATGTTTGTTGTTTTGGGAGTTGTTTGTCTCCATTATTTTACAGTAAAGCATCAAAAGGGAAGTAAATCTAGTTTCTACTGTAAGTATTCATCCTGTATCTCGTGTTTCAAATACACTACAAAAGCATGCTTAACATGTCCCTTCATTTGTTTGATTGAAAAGGAAAATCAGCATACATGTTTATTCTGTAGAGAAAAAAAATATGGTCAGCAGGGTCTTCCTGTCTCGAGCCCTCAAGGAACTGCCACTAACACTGATCCAGTGAGTCAAGTGATGGGGAAGTGAAAAATGCAGCTGTTGTTTACACCATAATATGTATTTACGATACAGAATATTTATGCCCTGAAACAAAATTGTACATTCTATGCAACAGGGTGTATCTTATTTTAATTCAGAAAGTTCATCAACATTACTTTAGCCAGGAAGTTTCTCAGAAACATCCAACATTTAAAGGAAAACAATCATGGGTATACTATTTTTCTCATGTCATTGAAATATAATTATTCTTCGTATATGCTTCCCATAATGAAAACCCAGAACACCCATGTGCCATTTATATCCCAAATTAGGTGAAAAAATAAAGTATGGGAATGTATTCTCACTTATCCTGTTAATTCAGGTTTATCAAGAGTTTAAGTTATGGGAAAATAAACATGTTGGGCTTGAGTTAGAGTTAGATGGAAGTCCATTTGCACCACGTAAAAATCTGACCGGTGTCAATGTGTTGTACTGCACAATTTGCTTCCATATTTTAAGTTTAGTATCTTATACTGGTTCCCACTTGCGCTTGGAGAGGCGGGTAAGGGACGTCCACATATAAGTTCAGTATAGTAAAGGTGGAGGCGCAAATCAACCAGGCCCCTTAGAGGTGTGTATACATATATTTAAGATAATGTTTGGAGCCATATATTTATGTACTCCATAGGCATAGAGCAGGTTTCTGAGTTGATGATTATGGATGCATTTTTGCACAGGATTTATCTATACCCAATACTTAAAGTTGCACATATCTTAACATACTGTATGTGCAATTCAAAATACAGCCACAAAAACGTATGTGCAATTTAAAATACAGCCACAAAAACGTAAGTGTACACATTCATTTTTGGCAACCAAGACACGTGGAAGCCCTATATCTATAATTTATATTAAAAAGAAATTGTTTTATTTTACCAATATGTTGTTAATCATTGTGTCTTAACAAGATATCTGAGGGTGGGTTACTTATAATTTAGGAATGACTCATAATGACAAAAAAAGTATTGTATATGAATTGCATGTGTGGAGTGATTAACCTTCCTTCAACTTGAAAATTAGGAATACCTGTAAACATAGTAATACCGCTTTGATACTGCCGCCCAGGCAATATCCCGGGTATATGAACCCGGGATATTGCCAGGGCACAGAGGTGGCAGAGTCTTCTCCGCAGTCAAAATCCCGGGTAGACCACGTTCATACTGAACACGGATGTGCCAAGGGTCTCCATGGCAACATCACAAGAGGAACTCTGATTGGCTCCACTTGTGATGTTTTTTTTGTTTTGTATTGTTTACTTTAATATTGTGTCTGGTGAGAGAGACCCGGGTTGAAAAACCCAGGTTGCACCATTCATAGTGCAGGCTTCCCGAGGCAGACCCGGGAATTACCCCACCAAAAGACCCGGGCCTGATGACCCGGGAATTAGATCTGGGGTCATTCATACTGCACCTCGACCTGGGTCGTCTGCACCAAAACCAGGGTTTTTGGTGTAGCATGAATGGGGTACTAGGCACTTATTGACAATAGAATTCTAACACGCTGCATGTGGCCATTATTTTATATATAAATATATATATATATATATTTATCGTATATGAATCGAGTCCCATTTGCTTATTAACCACTAGAAAATACCATATACCACAATGAGAATACAAAACAACCAATTTATAGACAGTGAATTTGATAACCCAAAACTATTGACATGTAAATAGAATACAAATCTTCTTAATAAAATTGGTAAAAATGCATCTGGTATATAAATTACTGGTAATTTTACCAACTGTTGCTGTTCAGTTAATATAATGGTAATTCCATTTGCAGTAGAGATGTTCACAGACCCCGTGTTTTGGTTTTGGATCTGTATTTTTTACAAAAATTGCTAAACTATGCTAAAATAACATAATTTTGTTTTTTTTGTTCCTACATTATTATTAACCTCAATAATACTCATTTGCAGTCATTTCCAGTCAATTTTGACCACCTCACAGGTCACAATATTATTTTCATACACTTTCAGACAAAGACTGCAGTGAGCTGGCTGGATACTAAGTAACAGAGCAATGACACAAACACATGACAGTTCATAGCACATCTAGGAAACATTTGCCACACAGCAGTGGCAGAAAATAAAAGTGTTGCAAGATGGAATAGCCTTGAGCCCTCCCATCTAACCTTATGTAAGATATTTAACAGGACATGTACAGTTTAAAAAAACAAGCAGTCCAGCGACAATGAATTCCACTTTTGTGGCTTAAGTGCTTGCTTTGTTTGGGCCCCCACAAAACAAGCTACCAATAGCTTACCTGCCTTAAGCCCAACAGTTCTGTCAATGAAATCTACAATGGCAAGGTGTTGTTGTCATCATCCTCGCCCTCATCGGTGTGTACATCATCCTCACACAATAATGTACTTTGATGTAATTGCGGTAAAGGTTGCCTTGTGGAATTTGTTGTTCATTTGATGAACATCATCTTTTATACATTTTTAAGAAGTAGCCTCCTATGCCAATCGCTGACAAGGTTCCCTGCTGTGTTGAAAACTCTTTCTGAGTACACACTGGTGGGTGGGCAGCTTATGTAGTGCAAAGCGAGTTTATACATGGGTCTCCAAATTGACTTTTTTTCCTCCCAGTATGTGAAGGGACTGTCTGACATTACATATTTGTACGATGTCATTAAAACCATCCTCCACCATTCAGTCATGAATTTTGGTTAATTCTTTTAGAGTAGACCAGACCAGATATCAAAATGTTGTACTGAGTCATCTGCATGATCAATGGGTGTCTAGGGAAAGCTAAGTTTTGCAAAGCACACAACAGTTTATAGCACACCTAGGTAACATTGCCACACAGCAGTAGCTGAAAGAAAAAGTGGTGCAAGATGGAATTGTCCTTGGGCCCTACCACCCACCCTTATAATGGATCTTAAAAAGGACATACACACTTTAACAAACCAAGCACTTCAGTGCCACTTTTGTTTGTTTGGGCCCCCACAAAACAAGGTAACAATGGGCTTAAGGCAGGTAAGTTAACAGTGCTGTTAATGAACTCTAAGACTGCAGCAAGCAGCCTGGTTGCTCTATTGAGAATTAACAGCACAAACACATGGCAGTTCATAGCACATTTAGGAAACACTGCCACACAGCAGTGGCAGAAAAGAAAAGCGGTGCAAGATGAAATTGTCCTTCAGAACTCCCACCCAACCTTATGTTGGATTGACATAATATAATTGATGGGCAACAGAATAGACAAGATTATAAAGTCGACAATATAGTGACATTGACAGTATTATTAGGACAGTAATTGCAATGTAAACATTATTTATTAGGCTGACAATTCAAATGTAGACAGTATTATCCCTAACTCTAACTCTGTCCCTATCCCTAGACGTGTCCCTGTTCTTAGACCAGTCCCTATTCTTAGACCTGTCCCTATACCTATCCCTACACCTGTCCATATTCCTAGACCTGTCCCTATACCTATCCCTAGACCTGTCCTTAACCATATCCCTAGTCCTATAATAATACTGTCTAAATTTGAATAGTCTACATAATCCTATTGTCTACTATGTGAATTGGCAAACTAATAATACTGTTGAAACCTGAATTGTTGACTGACACAAAAGATGATAGACCAAGATCATAATGTCAAACAGTGCAAGATGGAATTGTCCTTGGGAAATATGATAAAAAGGTTTAACAAACTCACACAGAAACAGGAGGGGTAGCACGTAGAGTTTAACAAACCAAAAAATTCTAAGACTGATGACTTTTCGCTGTTCCTCCATCCTCTGAAGAATATAAAGGGTTCAATTCCATCTTGTTACCACCTCTTGCTTCAGTTGGTGGCAGGGTAAAATAAGTGTTCTTGTAGCTGCTGCAATATAATCAACAGAGCAATGATAAAAACACGACAGTTCATAGCACATGTAGGAAACAATGCCACACAGCAGTGGCACAAAAGAAAAGTGGTGCAAGATGGAATTGTCCTTGGGCCCCCCCACCCACCCTTATGTTGGATCTTAAAAGGACATGCACACTTTAACAAACCAAGCACTTCAACGACAAGGAGTGCCACTTTTGTGGCTGAAGTGATTGTTTTTCTTGGGCCCCGACAAAAGACGCTAACAATGGGCTTAAGGCAGCTAAGCTAACAGTGCTGTGAATGAAATCTACAGTGGCAAGATGTTGTTGTCATGATCTTCAGCCTCAAACTCATCAGTGTGTACACCATCCTCACATAATATTAATTCATCCTCACTGGAATCCACCATTACAGAAGTCTCCATACTTGTATATAATTGGAGGTAAAGGCTTTCCTTGTGGAATTTGTAGTTCATTTTAATGAACATCATCTTGTCCACATTTTCAGGAAGTAGCCTTCTACGCCGATCAATGACAAGGATCCTGGTTGTGCTGAAAACTCTTTCTGAGTACACACTGGAGGGTTGGCAGCTTAGGTATTGCAAAGCGAGTTTGTACATGGGTCTCCAAATTGCATTTTTTTTCCTCCCAGTATGTAAAGGGATTGCCTGACATGTCCATCTCAATGCTGTTGTTTAAATAATCCTCCACCATCTTTTGGATGTTAATAGTAGGATCAGGTGGAGTTACGGCAGAGGTATCGCTGTTTTTGGTCAATTCTTTTAGACCAGACCAGATGTCAATATGTTGTGCTGAGCCATCTGCATCATCCCTGGGTCTCTTGGAAAAGCTAAGTTTTTTACTAGTAGCAGCTGAAAAACTGAAGGAGACGCTGTCATGCCACGTACCACCTGAGCTGTCAAATTGCTCATCAGATGCTTCTTGCATCTTTTGAGAACTAGGTCAGTTGGAAGCAAAGAGAAGACATAGGTCTTAAACCTAGGATCAAGCACAGTCGCCAAAATGTAGTAATCCGATTTCAAGATTTTGATAACTCTTGGATCCTGGTGAAGCGAATAAAGTACTTGATCGACAAGTCCAACATACTTAGCGTAATTGCTTTGTTTAATCTCCTCCTTCATTTTCTCAAGCTGCTTTTCCAAAAGTCTAATTATGGGACTCACTTGGCTCAAGCTATCAGTGTCTAAACTCACTTCACAGGTGACTACTTTGAATGCTTTCAGCACCTTGCACAACACGGAAAGTATTCTCCACTGCGCTGGACTAAAATACATTCCCCCTCCTTTTCCAATAACATGGCTTGTGGAGTAAGTGTGGATGGCTTTTCACTGTTCCTCCATTCACAGAAGCATATACAGGATGGAATTACACTTTGTTACCACCTCTTGCTTCAGTTGTTGGCAGTGCAAATTAATTTGTTCTTGTAGCTGCTGCAATCTTCTACAAGCTGTTTGTCACGAGCCGCGGCAATACTCACAGCCGCCGCGGCTCGCTTCCTGCCTGCCCCAGCGTCCCAGCCGTCACCAAGACGACCGGGACGTCACTTCCCTCTAACTCCCGACCGTTGCTAAGGCAACGGCCAGACGCCCAGCAGTGTAGCGCCGCGTCCCGGCAACAGGGGTACAGCCGGGCGCGTGCGCAGAGGGATCTAATAGCATGCTGGCTATTAGGCTGTAATTATTTCATCAGTCAGCTCCTGGGAGTATTTGCAGAGCTAGACTCTGATTGGCTCACCTGTACATTTAAGGCAGTGAGGTCTGCAGCCTCACTGCCGGTTATAGCGTTCTGTCCTCAGTCCTGCCTGCTTGTGCTATCTGTTTGGTTCTTGCTACCTTGGATTGACTACCCGTGTTTTGACCCCTGCTTGTTCTTAGACCTGTGACCCTTCTCTTCTGACCTCGACCTTTTTGCCTGGATTTCGGATTTTGCTTCTCTGCCTGTGTGTCTGACCCTTCGCTTGTCTCTGGATATTGCATCTGTGCTTGTGACCTTTTGACCTAGGATTCCTCTTATCTACAGCCTGCCAATCACTCCACTCCTGGGTACTCCTTTAAGTCAGTATACGTTACTCGACCCTCGGTTGGCCCGCAGCCCAGTCTGTCCCCACCACTAGGGGCTCCAGCGAACACCGGGCCTTCAGAGTAGACCCCAAGTTTCACTGTACTGGCTTGGGAGTTCCTAACATAATAACCGGCCTAGGAAGATTGGTATCATACAGCCATGGACGGCGAGGAGTCGAATGTGTCCCCAGCCCAGATTCTGGCCAATCAGATACAGGCGATTTCCCAGGTGGTGCAGAATTTATCCCAGCGCCTGGTAGTCCAAGAAGGGGCTTCCAGAGACCTGCAGCTCCAGCAAGTTCCCGCTGGTGACACACCGGAGCCTAAGATGAATTTGCCTGACCGATTCTCTGGAAGAAGGTCAGCCTTCCGTTATTTCAAAGAGAGCTGCAAGTTGTACTTTCGTCTGAAACCACGTTCCTCTGGTTCTGAACAACAAAGGGTAGGGATTATCATCTCTTTACTCCAGGGTGACCCTCAGTCTTGGGCCTTCTCCTTGCTTTCAACAAGCCCAGCCTTGCAGTCAGTGGATGCCTTTTTCCAAGCTCTGGGGTTGTTGTACGATGACCTGGACAGGGTAGCCTCAGCTGAGTCTCATCTCCGAACGCTAAGGCAAGGACGTCGCTCCGCGGAAGAGTATTGTGCGGAATTTCGGCGATGGTCCACTGATAGTGCCTGGAACAACCCAGCATTGCGAAGCCAATTTCGCTTAGGACTTACCGAGCAGATTAAGGATTCCTTAGTCCAGTATCCGATATCCGACACGCTGGAGAACTTGATGCAACTTGTTATAAAAATTGATCGTCGGATCATAAAAAGGAAGTCTGAACGGGAGTCCTCTGCTCCTATGGACGCTTTCGCTAGCTTCGATAACACTTTGCCCAATTCCTCTGAACCCATGCAGTTGGGCGCTTACCGCTTGCCTCCGGAGGAACACTCCAGAAGACGCTCACTAGGCCTGTGTATGTATTGCGGTCAACCAGGCCACTTAGTTCGTTCATGTCCCAACAAGCCGGGAAACTCCAAAGCCTAAGTGCAGGTGAAGAGGTGCGCTTGGGTCTTCAGATTACCTCTTCAGAAAATTCTTTATTAGTCCCTGGACGTCTAACCTTCCGTGGGAGATCCATGGACCTGAAAGCTTTTCTTGACAGTGGTGCGGCTAGTAATTTCCTGGATATACATTTGGCTCAGACGCTTGATATTCCGCATATCAAGTTAGGATCAAGCATCACCACATGTGGTTTGGATGGTAACCCCTTGCCTGGGGGAAGGATTCTCGCTAGGACTCCAATGGTTTGGTTGTCTGTAGGAGTCCTCCATACGGAGGAGCTTTCCTTCTATCTTATTACTTGTCCCTCTGCTCCTTTGATATTGGGGTATCCCTGGCTTCGCAGTCATAATCCCCTTATTGACTTGAAAAGTGGAGAGGTTACTCGTTGGAGTCCCGAGTGTTCCTCGTCTTGCTTGACTCTGCCGCTTAGAATCCTACAGCCTAGTCCAGACTTTTTGCCGGTACCCTACCAGGACTTCACTGATGTGTTCTGCAAAAGGAAAGCTGATTCCCTTCCACCACATCGAGAATATGACTGCGCCATTGATTTAGTCCCGGGCTCCAAGTTGCCCAAAGGGCGGTTATACCCCTTGTCCATTCCGGAGACTCAGGCCATGGAGCTATACGTAGAGGAAAACCTGAAAAAGGGATTCATACGTCCTTCTAAATCTCCCGTAGGCGCAGGTTGCTTTTTCGTGTCAAAAAAAGATGGCAGTCTATAGACCATGCATTGATTTCCGTGGACTTAATAACATCACTATTAAGAATATGTACCCGTTACCGTTGATTTCGGTGTTGTTTGATCAATTAAAATCTGCCACTATATTTTCGAAGATTGACCTCAGAGGGGCTTACAACCTTATTCGAATCAAGAAAGGGGATGAGTGGAAGACCGCGCTTTCAATACCCAGTCGGGACATTATGAATATCTCGTGATGCCATTCGGGTTATGCAACGCTGCGGCGGTTTTCCAGTACCTGATCAACGATGTTTTACGAGAGTTCCTGGGTAAAACTGTAGTTGTATATCTGGATGATATTTTAATCTACTCTGAGTCTTTACTTCAGCACCGTCAGCATGTTCGCCAAGTTCTGCTGAAATTACGGGGACCATCACCTATATGCAAAAAGGGAGAAATGCGAATTTGAGGTGGCCACAGTGTCATTCCTGGGATATATCATTTCCTCATCAGGATTCGCAATGGACCCTGCCAAAGTTCGAGCAATCCAGGATTGGGTCCTCCCTACTAATCTGAAGGCGATCCAAAGGTTCCTCGGATTCGCAAATTATTACCGTAGGTTTATTGATTCTTTTTCCTCGTTAGTGGCTCCTATCACTGCCCTCACTCGAAAGGGAGCTAACCCAGCAAAGTGGCCTTCGGAGGCATTGGCGAGTTTCTCGGCACTCAAAGCTGCGTTCATTTCTGCTCCAGTGCTGAGACATCCTGATCCGGAACTTCCGTTCATTGTAGAGGTGGACGCTTCAGATATCGGTGCTGGCGCGATCCTTTCTCAGAAAGACCCAAGAAGCAAAAAATTACATCCTTGTGCATTTTTTTTCTAAAAAATATCTATCTGCCGAATGTAATTATGATGTCGGCAATCGTGAATTGTTGGCCATTAAGTTGGCACTGGAGGAATGGCGACATTGGTTAGAGGGAGCTACTCATACCATCACCATCTTCACGGACCATAAAAACCTCCAATATATCCAGACCGCTAAAACCCTGAATCCTAGGCAGGCCCGCTGGGCCTTATTTTTCACTAGATTTAACTTCATTATTACATTCCGTCCAGGTTCTAAAAATACTAAGGCCGATTCCTTGTCTCGAAGTTTTTTGGCCCATCATCCTCAGTCTCCTGATCCGTTGCCTATTGTTCCTACAACTACTGTTCATCTTGGACTCACCCAGGATCTAGGAGCAACTATCCGGCACTTCCAGAGAATCGCTCCAGTTCAGACACCGGTCAACAAATTATTTGTCCCAGTACATTTAAGGAAATCTGTTCTCATTGAAGGCCACAACAACCGCTCTGCTGGCCATCTGGGAATTCGTAGGACTATTGAGGTTCTTTCTCGTTGGCTGTGGTGGCCCAACTTGTCAGACGATGTGGAGAATTATGTTCGGGCTTGTCCTGAGTGTGCTAAAAACAAAACGGATAGGAACCGTCCTTCTGGGCTATTGTTACCCTTGACGGCGCCGAGCAGGCCTTGGACCCGTTTGTCGATGGATTTCATTGTCGACCTACCAGTATCCGCAGGACATAACACCATCCTGGTAGTTGTGGATCGGTTCAATAAGATGGCACATTTTATATCATTGCCCAAGTTACCGGATGCCAGGACCTTGGCCACCTTGTTTTTGACGCATATTTTTCGTCTTCATGGGACTCCTGAAGATATCGTATCAGATCGAGGATCCCAGTTTATTGCCCGGTTTTGGAAAGCCTTTTGTAACTCCATCGGGATCTCTATCAGTCTGTCCTCAGCGTATTATCCCCAGTCGAATGGACAGACAGAGAGGACAAACCAGGCCCTGGAACAGTTTCTGCGCATCTATGTGTCTAAATTTTACGATAACTGGTCCTCTCTCTTGCCCTGGGCAGAATTCGCGTACAATAATTCTTGCCATTCCACTATTCATACTTCCCCGTTTTTCTGCAACTTCGGGTTTCACCCAAAATCCAACTCATTCTCTACTACTGTTTCCTGCGGGGATTCCGGAATGCCTGCTTTTACGGCCAGGCTGAGGTCCGTCTGGAAAAAGGTGCACGCTGCATTAGGTCAAGCTTCCCGAAAATCCAAGGTCTTCGCTGACCGTCACCGTAGACCTTGTTCATTGAAAGTGGTTTGGTTATCCACACGGAACATCAAGTTGCGGCAACCTTGTAGGAAGCTGGGTCCCCGATACATTGGGCCGTTTCCAATTGAGAGGAAAATTAATCCAGTGGGATTTAGATTAAAACTACCAACTTCCTTAAAAATTCCTGCGACCTTTCATTGTTCGCTTCTGAAGAAAGTCGCTGCCCCCAGCAAGTTTAATCGGTCTCTCTCTAACAGGCCCAGGCCTCTGATGGTGAACGGAGACCACAAATATTTTATTGAAAAAATCCTTGACTCAAGGAGGGTTCAAGGCCAAGTTCAATTCCTCGTACATTGGAAGGGTTATGGTCCTGAGGAGCGTTTTTGGATACCACAGAGACGTCTGCACGCTGGAAGACTCATTAAAGAATTTTTTAGGAAGTTTCCCACTAAGCCTGGATGTCGGGGTTCCTTAACCCCTCCTCAAGGGGGGGTACTGTCACGAGCCGCGGCGGTACTCACAGCCGCCACGGCTCGCTTCCTGCCTGCCCCAGCGTCCTGGCCGTCACCATGATGACCAGGACGTCACTTCCCTCTAACTCCCGACCATTGCTAAGGCAACGGCCGGACGCCCAGCAGTGTAGCGCCGCGTCCCGGCAACAGGGTACAGCCGGGCGCGTGCGAAGAGGGATCTAATAGCATGCTGGCTATTAGGCTGTAATTATTTCATCAGTCAGCTCCTGGGAGTATTTGCAGAGCTAGACTCTGATTGGCTCACCTGTACATTTAAGGCAGTGAGGTCTGCTGCCTCACTGCCGGTTATAGCGTTCTGTCCTCAGTCCTGTTGCCTGCTTGTGCTATCTGTTTGGTTCTTACTACCTTGGATTGACTACCCGTGTTTTGACCCCTGCTTGTTCTTGGACCTGTGACCCTTCTCTTCTGACCTCGACCTTTTTGCCTGGATTTCGGATTTTGCTTCTCTGCCTGTGTGTCTGACCCTTCGCTTGTCTCTGGATATTGCATCTGTGCTTGTGACCCTTTGACCTAGGATTCCTCTTATCTACAGCCTGCCAATCACTCCACTCCTGGGTACTCCTTTAAGTCAGTATACGTTACTCGACCCTCGGTCGGCCCGCAGCCCAGTCTGTCCCCACCACTAGGGGCTCCAGCGAACACCGGGCCTTCAGAGTAGACCCCGAGTTTCACTGTACTGGCTTGGGAGTTCCTAACACTGTTGCAGAATGCCGGAAATATCCCAAAATTTTACAGGCCACAGACAGCATCTCCTGCACATTCCTGTGTGCAGGAGAAAAACAGGGAATATGATGGAATTCACCCAGCTTTAAAGCTCTCACAATATTGGTGGCGTTATCAGAAATTACATATCCTGTAGAGAGTCCAAGTGGGAAAAGCCATGTGTCCATGACATTCCTTAGTTTTTGTAAAAGATTGTCAGCTTTATGCCTCTCAGTGAAGTCGGTGATACAGAGAGTAGTCTGCCTCGGAAAAATCTGACGTAGTAGGGTACATGCTGCCGCTGTTCCTGCTGGTGAAGCAAATCACTAACCCAGTGGGTTGTCACAGTCATATAATCTTAAGTTTTCCCAGTTCCGCTTGTTCACATATCTGTGGTTAAGTGTACAGTGGGTAGAATGGCATTTTGTAGCCCAATAATTAAATTTTTATGAATCTTCTGGTAGAGGTGAGGAAATCTTTTTCTAGTTAAATGGTGTCATGATGGAATTTGGAAACGGGGACACAAGACCTCAATTAACTGTCTAAAGCCAGCTGCATTAATAGTGGATACTGGACGCAGATCTAATACTAGCATAGTCGCCATGGCGTCTGAGATCCGCTTTGCGACTGGGTGACAGCTTTCATACTTGCTTCCTCTTGAAAAGGATTGTTTAACGGTCAATTGCTGTAAACTTCTTGGTCTGCTTCTGGGATGAAGATCCACCCAGCAGCAGCAGCACCATGTGCAATAACACTTAAGAATTCTGAGAATTCCTGGATGGGGAGGAGTCATCTAGCCTTAGCAACGTGGATGCAAGACTAGCTCCGATCGCTAGTGAGGATATTGATAAGCATGGTGTTGCAGGTGCCGGGATCTAGGTGAGAGAAGTGAGCTAGCTGATGCTGGACAGCTTGTTGTTATTTTTTTAGCATAAGTTTCAGATTTTCCCAAAAGCTTCCCATGAACTCACTTCAAATGGCGTAACATGGATGAGGATCCTAGATGGTTAAGGTCCCTACCTCTACTGACTGTGACTATACATACGTTACAAATGGCTATACAACTGTTGTCAGGATTTGGATAAAAATAATTCCACACATAAGAGGTGGATTTTTTGGTCTTATGCCCAGGCATGACAATGGCCTTCTTCTAATCACTGGCAAGAACTGCTTCCGCTGGTGCAGGACTTAAACATAATCACCGTCATCAACATCCTCATTAGCACCGTCGTCAGCTACACAAATATTCACCTCATCCTGTTGCAATTCCAAAGTGGCATCCTTAATTTGTGTATCACCGGCTACACTTGGGCTGCTCATCCACACAGCTGCAGAAATGCTAAAAGAAGGCTTCTTTATGAGTACAGTATCAGAAAGGTCAGACTTACACATAGCACTCGTGGATAGACTCTCCACAGGGATTTGTGTCATTTCTGAATCTGAACATACAGTTTCTTCTAATGCCTTACTGTTTTTTTCCGGCTCGGCTTTTACACTTAAAGTATTTGGGCACCACTTTTTGAGTCAGAATGACAAGGTCTTGCATCTTCATGACTGACCTTACAAGAAGATGCCTTAATGACAGTTGCACAACTAACACTCATACAGAAAAGAGAAGACCTGATTCTTTCCTTGCCACTGCATGTGTAGAATGGCATGTTGGCAATTTTTTTTTCTGCATTTAACTTTGCCTTGATTACTGGTGTTTTTTTCTTTACCAAGGTAAAAGCTGTTTTTTTACATTTTTGTTTCCCTGACTTAAAAACACTATGGACTTTAACAGATGACGTAGATGGATTACTATCATCATGACTGGTGCCAGCAGCTGCTTGGTGCTCCTGGTCTTCTGTGGACTGATGTGAATCCATATTAATGGCACAGAGCAATGTGACTGGAGAGTTTTAAGAACACTGCCACCCATCATCATCATCATCATCATTTATTTATATAGCGCCACTAATTCCGCAGCGCTGTACAGAGAACTCACTCACATCAGTCCCTGCCCCATTGGAGCTTACAGTCTAAATTCCCTAAGATAGACACACACACAGACACACAGAGAGGGAGAGACTAGGGTCAATTTTGATAGCAGCCAATTAACCTACCAGTATGTTTTTGGAGTGTGGGAGGAAACCGGAGCACCTGGAGGAAACCCACGCAAACACAGGGAGAACATACAAACTCCACACAGATAAGGCCATGGTCGGGAATCAAACTCATGACCCTAGTGCTCTGAGGCAGAAGTGCTAACCACTAGGCCACTGTGCTGCCCACCCCTATATTATTTCTGTCACTGCCACCTCTCCTGTTTCTGTGTGAGTTATGGCACAGTACAATGTCACTGAAGACTTTTAAAAACACTGCCTACCCTATTATTTGTTTCAGCACTGAACACTGCCACCTCTCCTGTTTCTGTGTGAGCTATGGCACAGTACAATGTCACTGGAGACTTTTAATGTACACTGCCACCCCTCCTATGTCTCTTTCATTAATGACGCTGCCCAACTGCACTGGAGACCTCCAAGAACCCTGCTACCCCTTCTGTGTCTCTCTGTCAAATGGTGCCAGATCTCTGTGGAGGGGCGGTACTTGTAGAATCCAAAACTCACTAGATCCGACGATGAAACAATGACGTTTTACTTCGTTCTCAGTTCCGAGGGCACGAGAAAGTACCGAGCTGGCTCGGCTCGGTACTCGGATCTCCGATGTACGGGTAGGCTCGGTTTTCGGAAAACCGAGCCTTAGCAACTCTAATTTGCAGTGGGTATTGCCATTGGAAAAATAAACTATGGGCCTGATACACCAAGAAATGTACATGCTCAGAAACTGAATATAAGCTAGTGAATGCAAGAACATTCAATTCATCTTTAAACATAAATAACACTTCCAACAGTCTATGGTTTTATTAGCAGAATGGGGAAGTGAATAGGCATATGCACGTAGTCATTGTACAGTAATAGTGTGCCAAGCACACGCAGCAGCATCCGATTCGAGCTTTGGGAATCTCTTGCATGCTAGAACATGTGTTTGCAATCAGGAGCAACTGTAAAAATGCATTTTTTGTATAGTAGACATTAATAACATCCTGGTAAATGAATTTCAGGGTGAAAAATGAAAAACAAAAGCTTATTATTTTATGTTTTATCGTTAATGACTATATTAATAACAGATGCCAATAATTGCATTTTTTTCTGCTCATTCTCCTGAAACCTTATATACCACATATGTATTTTACTTATCCTGCAGAGTATTGAGTCTGTCTGCACACTGCAAGTGCTGTATATTCTTCAGATTTATTGCTAGTTGAATACAGACATGCATATGCCATATTACTATTTTTAAAACGCACAATACGTTCATTTTCCATGCTTTAATGGATCAGGCTCTTTGATTTCATCATTCTACTCAACAATTTAGATGATGTAAATCATAACCATGTTTCAAGCAGGTCTTATGGGCCTATTTATTATAAATTGACTATAGGTCTCATTTGCTGGTATGATCTACTAAGAAAATATTGCCATGGCAGCTGAATGATACTCAGCTCCCCAACAATACTGATAGCAGTGGTAAGAGTAGACTTACAGCTTTGCTAGGCTAGTCTTGGTGGATCTGTGTATGTGTTACCCGTCTAGCCTGATCACGCATGCACAGTGCAATTCAAAGCCCTGACTTTTGCATAAAAATATATAGAAAGCAATAATAAAAAAAAATATTATTTTAATATAGTCACTATATCTTGAAGATAGGGATTTTCTCTCTTAAATAAATAGAGCCCTTATTTTTGTACCCAGTTGAGAAAATTAATACGCATTTGATCCAGTCTATAAAATCGACAAGTGAAATCTAATTGAATAGACACAAAGAAGGGTCTCTGTAAAGCTATTAAACTGTGAGTAGAATAAATCTAGGGCAAAACTACAAGAGGGGGCTTTCTTTTGTTCCTGACAGGTGCACTGTGCTGGTTCCTATTGTTGCTATTATAGTGCATGGGAGAAGTTCAATCTACTACCTTTAGGACCACCGCTTCATTCTTCTGTATCTAAATTTTGCCTAAAATTCTGTTCATTTGCCTCCTTTAATCACAAGAGGCACATCAGGGGGTAAATGTGTCAATATGCGGGTTCTTCAACACCCGCGTGTTCAGCCTCTTCCGCGATTAAATTTCAAGCGGCGCTGCATTGTAAAGGGTTAACTTCCCTTTACAATGCAGCGCCGCTTGAAATTTAATCGCGGAAGAGGCTGAACACGCGGGTGTTGAAGAACCCGCATATTGATACATTTACCCCCAGGACGGTCTTTATTAATTATGTCGAGTTTGTGCCCTTTCTTTTTATTATTGATCAAAGTTCAGCTAAAAATTTACTTTTCCAAATTGCGTCCCCGAGTATAGAAATCCGTTGATGCAGCCCTGAAGGCTGCATTTATTGCCTCTTCTTGTATACTGTACTTGCATCATTATAATTGAAAGCAAGACCTATAGAGGGGGTGTCATTCCAAGTGTATAATTCCTGTTTAACATACGCTCACAGCTAGGTGACTTTGCTCAGGGTGCCAATCTCTGTTTGCTCGCACACCAGCACCATCAGGTTTGCATCTGCTGGCATCATTCTTTACCCATTCAGTACTGTGCCTGAGCAAAAGGCATTTGATATTTTTGCACTACTGTATCAAAACTGACTACCCGTTGTTGGCCTAGCTTGTTTATTGACCTTCTGTTTCTGCAATTTGATTGCCGACTAACCATTTATTACTAACTTGACCTGCCCTAGCCGTTGGCCTCTTACATCATCAGTGTCTTGTCCTATTATCTCGTGGGCCACACATAGCCAGCTGCTACCTAGTGGGCTAACTTAGCAACTGCATACTGTGGCCTTGTATCAAAGGCAATTACATGCTGGGAATCCTTATTGACTGGACAGATACTCATAAGCCAGTGTCCACTATGTTAATGTGCGTATCGTCGCTAACCAATAACGATTGTCGAACCTCGATTTGTGTTTCCAAAGCACAAAGATTTATTCGCAATAAGTGGAAAAATATGCTCAAGCGAAGTAATAGTAAATACAGCCGTTACTTATCGCAGGCGCTCTGGATCCAGTGCAGTCATTCAATCCTGAAGTCTGGGGACAAGATGTCTGCACTCTGGATCACAAGCTGCTGCTTATATACACAATCAAATACAGTAATACAATGAAGATGGTATGGCTTGCATCTATTGGTCCGGGTCTCAGGAATGTCCAAGGGGTCGTCAATCATTGGCTGGTTCATCCTAAGGAATCCAAAGGAGGGGGTCATCTCTGCAGGGGGTATGCTCTGCTCTTCCCGCCAGGATTCCTTAGTCTTAAGTAGTTCATAATTCCCTATCATTCATAACTTGCGTATGCACTCTGCGATTCCCTCGCAGAGTGAACCAAACAGTAGGATATGTAACAAGGTTCATTATGATACCACTCATGATGTTATTCCTTTAACCCGTTCCGTGTATTTCACTAATATGCATGTAACTCTGATATAACATAAATACTACTATATTTCGACATAACTGACTATGTGTTGCAACTACCATTATTGTGTACTATTTTATAAGTATGCGTGTTTGTGCGAATGTATGGTAAAAGACCAATTACTGTTGCTGCCACGTGTAGTGGATGCGTACGCCCTTTCACGCCGTAGCGTGCCCTCGTACGTCATAGCGTACCGTACGCATCTTTTCAAACAAAGACAACCAAGTTTGCTAGACTTTAATTGAAATGACTTTATCCAATTTGCTGACTTCGACAACTACTAGCAGCAAAGTACATCCCACTAATTGTTCCCATGACACCTTGTATTTTTTTACTTGTGTTCTTTGAAAATTCTTAAATCTGTCTGGAAAGGGGGAGCAGTGTATTGTGATGAAGACTGCAACTTTGTGTAGTACACAATCATTGCATGCATTGTCTTATATTTTCATCTGCCACTGACCCAATCTCTGCTTGCAACATTGCTCCCTTTCTGCAGACTGTAAGCTCTCATGAACAGGGCCCTCCCAACGTGTTGTTTACCATCTTCCTTTGTCCTCCTTGTCTGTCCTGTCCACTTGTATATTGCATTCTATATTGTCTCTGTTCAGCTCTATGGATATTTGTGGCACCCTATAAAGATATGATGATATCTTCAACATGAGTTGTTTCACTTGCGAGAAAATGGCCTGCTCCTCTTTTTTAACATTTTTTTCAATTGCAATAAATTCACCTGAATTAAAATAGCTCTAATAACACTTATTTCATTCACTTCATGTTATTAAAATTGGACAATAAGTTGGAGGAAAACAGAGCCAGGCCATCATATTATGATTGAATGCATTTGCATTTGATTTGGGAACTTTGCAGCGATAGGCTTGATTTAGAGTTGGTCCTAAAGATGCATTGTTTGAGTATGAGCAGAGGTGCATCTGTACATTAGCATTTTCACATCTGTGTTTTCAGTTGCATACATCTTAAGATATTTGCAACCTTAAATCTAGCCTCTTGATGTGTCCGGAGCAGAGATACGACAGTCATCATCATCAACTCTGTGAATCTTAAAAATAAGATGCATCTCAAAAAGCCATGCATTACTTACTTCTGCACATACTCACTATAGTGTACTTTTGGACTAAAAGTTTAAAGGTAGGAACAGTGCAGAGGTTATCAAGCCATGTATTCTAATTCATAATCTAGAATGCTCAGCAAAACTATTGATGATATCTACATGAAGGACGCACAGAAGGATTGTGACCATTGAAAATAAGTGTAGAGTGCATAGACAAGATCTGTTGAGACATGTATGCCTTTTAGCCAATGCAGCGGGGGAGCTATTGTATATCCTTGGATGAAGCAAGGTTCAGCTTAATTCTGTCAAATTAGCAGTCCATCAACCCACCACATGTGTTTCTTTGAGTCTCTTTCACCGTTCATGAGACCTTGGTGAAAGAAAACCTTCTTTCCTTCACAGCCTACAATACAGATTACACTTTTCAGTAACAGAATAAGGTTCCACATTGTTCATGGGAATACCTAGAATGACAATTGCAGCATTTTTTATTTGCTTATTTATGGAAAGGTGATAAACACTTGCTGAAATAAAATCCTCATTAAAAGTGTAAGTGATGGGGGCCATTCAACTCTTCCTTGGGTGCTGGAAATACACTTCCTAGCATGTACGAGAAACAAGAACAGAGGAAGTTAGTTCAAAGACTGCAAAATGCAGAGAAAGGTGTCAAATAGGAGGATAAAGAAGCATGGCAGTGCAGCCATTGCTGGGCCCACTGCCATATCAAGCAGAGCTAATGGGAGACAGAGGGTAGTGCAGCTACGCCCACTGAGCCTACGAAAGAGTGGATAAGACACTGTGAGAGTGAGTACAGTGGGGACAAGTGCTGCATAGAGAGGTAAAGACATGGAAGGCAACATTTGCAGAGGGACCAAAGTGTATGGCAAGGGCTACCAATCCCTTAGAACTGCAAGTCTGACAGAAAGAGCTGCCAGCTTTACAGAGAAAGCTACCAGTCATGCTTAAAGAGCTGTCAATCAATGAGAGAAAGCTACCAGACTCACAGAAAGAACCGTATTCCCAGAAAATAGTCTGTTATTGGCAGCAAGTAAACTGCCATGCAGTTCAAGTTGCCAGAGGTACCAAAAGGGGTCCTGGTCCAGTTCAGAATTCAAGGCAGTCCATTTTTTTTTTTACAGAATATCCTGTAACAATTCCATTGTTCAAAGTGCCTGCTGCTGCAGTTGCTAATACTACTACTACATTACAGCCTATAGAGAAGAGCATGCCTATGTTCCATGATTAGAGAGCCCTCCAAGTTTCCAGAAGTATCAGTGTCCATGGCAAGTGTGAATAACTTGCTATATGATGCACGGCACCATACAATGGGCTAATCCCCAGTATTATGGCCTATCTGAGCCAGAGGTTTGGCCTTGAACAGCCCTACACTGCTGGGACTGCTTTGTTGGTTATATCTTCTGCTGTTACTAAAGGTGTTCAGCGGTGTTAATGTGGATGTTAGGCCATAACGCTTTTGTAACTTAAACAGGTTGCTGTTTATTTAAGGATGATAACAACATATGAACGTGTGGTGGTCGAGTATTGATGGGAATCCTTACCTTACCTTGTCCTCCAGACACGAGTTAGGTTCTTTTCTGTTCGGATATCCGGTGGTCAGGAGATAAATACTTCAATGAAAGGGACAAGGATTGGTCAAACAACTTGGGTTTATTGAGAATGCGGTAAGGATAGTTTCAGTAAGACACCGCACCACTGACCCCTTCGGCTCAATAGTAATGACAAAATAATGCGTCTGATCACCATAGAGCACAATAGCATTTAACATATGACATACACCTGGTGAGTATAAGGCAGAATAACGATAACATCTTCAATGCACATTGTCTAATAAGGCACATTGGTAATCACAGTTACTACTTTCACGTTAACAATATCTGACTGGTGATGATGCAATAACCATCAATAATAACCCATCAAGACTCTTACGGTCATAGAGGGCTACTTCTTATTCAGGTGTTTGGGGTACCGTGCTATTCCCTATGGGTCAGGCGCCCCACTTTTAGCATTTACTGCTGAGTTAAATTGAATTGCAGCGGTACCACTAACACTGAATGTCACACCTTCAATATTAATAAATCAATTCTTAGGTAAATCACATAACATTAACATCATCTAAAACATTTGGTGCACCAATATTATCCCCGGTAACGTTACCATATTTTCCACTCAGTCCTGGGCTGACCTGTGCACAGGAATTTGGTAGTGTTCCAATGTCCTGCAGAGGTTTCCATCAAGGGTTAAGTATTATAGTAGAAAGCAGGGCTGTTGCTCATTTCAGCCACAAGATGGCGCTGTTCTCTCAACAGTCAATGAATCTCTATCAGCACATGTGCTCTGTAACAGGGTATGATGTCCAGATATCAGCACACACACAGGATATAGCTGAAACGACCGTCTTAATTGTTCCCTGCAGCCTGTGTAAAGGTATGATCTGGGGGAAAAGCTCTCACAATCCTTCCTTGTAAAAGAATGCAATGTCAGTTTTGGATAGATTCTCTCATCACTCTTCCCTCTGACACTGGGGTGTGTGCAGTACACTGCAGGCTAGGGTTTTACCTTGAGACGTTTCTGCAGTTAGTGGAGACTGTCTTTGGCACCCCGCTGCGTGTCCCCAGCTGTTCTCCGTCCGCTTTGCTGGCAATGTCACAGTTCTGGCAGCAGCTTATCTTCTCTCTGCTCGGCTGCACATCCTCCCCCTTGTTCCTTCTACCATGATGCTCTCTCTCTCTCCTCCTTCCTGCACATCCTCTTCCTGTTACTCCCCCAGCCAATCAGCCCCTTCATCCTCCTCCTCCTGTCAATCACTCCTGGGCACAAGTTTTCAGGAGCACAATTAACCCCTTCTAGCCCTGCATTTTAAAAGCGTTTATGCACTCCTCTGTGCTGTTCAACAGGGCTTTGGGGTACCACAAATGCAGCTACTCACAGTTGATTGTAGTACAGCAGGCAATACAATTTATGCAGACTTGCTAATACACTCTTGTAGATATGCTGGTATATATGCACTCTCATATAGATATACAGATGCAGGCACTTTACTATACTGCACAGCCATGCAGTTTATGTTATGGGCATATAGACTCTCCTAATGTTATCTAGGGAGCCTCCGGTCACCTTGTAAAGGCTTTTTGGGAACTTTATATGATATGTGCCACGCAGCTGTGACTGTTCCCCTCACTTGTCTTAGTAGAAGTAACGGCGCAAAGTCGAACTTCCGGTTTCGGGTGCCGGCGCATATGCAGTAGCGCAATCTGGACACCGATGTCCTGCCCCACTTCCTGTTCTCCTCCTAGAGAACTGGGGATTACAGCGGTTGCCATAGCAACCCGAATAAGGAGAGGGAACAAAGCGTTTGTATATACTAACATACTTCTCCCCTCATTCTTTGCACTTATCTATGTTTATTTTTGTTTATTTTTGCTCAAGAGGTTACTACTTTTACAACTCAGTGAATGATGCTAAGAGTTCATATTCGTCAGTTTCTAATATTTCCATTTCATCCATGTCTCCTGTATCTGTATGTATGACCACTCCCAAGCCTGTGATCTCAGCAAAGAGTGTGACTTTTAACATGGTACCGCTTTACAATCACATTCTAAGAAGCTAGGATGTTCTAGTTCATACAAAGGTGGTACTAAAAGTATTGTCAACCTGCCAATTCCCAAATACTATTACTGGCTTATTTATTGTGTGTTACTGCCATATGTTTTCCCTGATTGTCCTTATTCAGTGCCCCTATTGAACTCCATCGTTCAGTTCACCTTTTCTAAATTGATATTGCATCATTGTCAATGTATGTCATTCCATTTAATAATTACTATTATCTCAACTACTTTAACCTTGTCAGAGATTGAAATTTGTTTCCTTTATATCAGGTTATAGGCCTTCAATTTACACATCTTTTCAACAAATGTGCCAAGTGGCTTATTCCCCTTTCCTTGTGCAACTGTGTAGGGCTTATAACAGGAGCTGGCTGGCAAATGTTAACCCTGCAGTATCCCCAGGGGGGAGGCTCAGCCTATTAATTAAGAACATTTTAAAGAAATACAAATACAGGTGGCCCAGTGACCCAGCTCAAGTGAGCCATTTTGGGGGGCAGATGCCTCCCTGCTTTGCGTTATTACCAGCTATTTATAGGGAGATGAGAAAAGGTTTTCTGACTCAATCTGGGTAGACCTTGCCAAAATCTGCAAAGAGAGAACATGACTCGGGTGAGGCACTGCTTTTGAGAAAGAGGTTAGATTACCGCAATCATGAGATTTACTACCCCTCTCCCCACAACTAAACATTAATCATGTTATTAAAGTTTACACTAAATATTTTATATGGGACAATACACTTCCTATTGTAAAGTATATGAGTATTTGAGTCACCCAGGAATTACTTGACTATATAAAAGTACAAAGCGCATAATCATTTACAATAGTTTTCCTAATGAACACTAGTGAAATCATAATTCACTATTTATACAGAAATTATTTACTGGAGTTTATGCACATATTATCTTATGTATTAGAATATAATAAACAACACCCCATTTGTGCCATTTTGAATAACATTCTAAATAGTAAATAACCACTTATTTATATAATTTTCAACCCTTACTGAATTATCAGAGCACCAAGGACTTTAGAAAGTGAAACATTCTACACATCCATACTAATGGTATTTTATAGGGTGACACAAGATTTTGTAAGGAGAGACACATCACAAATGGCACAGTGGGTAACATTGCTGCCTCACAGTGCTGGGGTCATAGGTTCAATTCCTACTACATTTCTATGTATGGCATTTGAATGTTGTCTTGTGTTTGCATGAGTTCCTCCGGGTACTCTGGATTCATCTCACACAGTCCAAAAACATACTGGTAAGGGTATTGGCTCCTGACAAAAATGGACTCTAGTGTGTGAGATAGGAAATTTAGACTGTAAGCTCCAATGGAGCAAGGACTGATGTTAGTAATCCTTAGAATAGCAGCTGAGGTGCCCAAGATGGCTGTCTCACTCTCTGCAACAATGTCAGCATGCTCTGAGTTGCATCATGAGAAAAGTACTATATAAATAATATTTTTTATCCTGCTTATTCAGTTTTGCGGTGGACAAAAACCCTGATAATTCTCCTTGAACATAAAATCCATGAGAAACAGATGGGCCAGGAAGAGTAGAGACATTTTCAAATGGCTGGAAAAATTATCTGTTATTAATAATGCAACACATTATACGTTTTAGCTGTATGGTTATGACATGTCTTAAACTTTGTATTTGTAGCAAGCTTTGCAGACCTTTTAGTCCTTTTTACATTTAAAGTTTACAGAGGAATGCCACATGCAGGGAATTTTATAATCCAAATAGGTTTGTTTACTGACAATGCCCTAGGATAGGGCAAGTAAGCTCAGGTCTGTGGATTATATTCTGTTAAATCACCACAGATCTGTTGGAACATCTATGGGCAACAGAAGCAAACAAATCTGCCTAGACAATAGAATTCTCTGAAGGTGCACTTGTCACCTATATATGGCAGAAGCAGCCATAAATGCACTTGTCATCTGCATACAGGGCCGGATTAAGGGAATGGCCCCTGGGCTAAGGGGGCCTCCATTCCCCCGTGAGGGCCCCCCCCCCCCCGTGATCCGAGCTGCCTGCGTCCCCCCGGCACTTACCTCCTTCTCCGGCGCGCTGTACGCTTTTTACTGAGGAGATCTCGTGAGAGTGAGACTCACGAGATCTCCTCAGTAAGGAGACTACAGCAGTGATAGACTGCAGTGAAAGTGGAGTAGAGAAGGACCGCAGTGAAAGTGCTCAGCACTTTCAAGGGCCTCCTGGATGCCATAGGCCCCTGGGCTGTAGCCCAGTTAGCCCTATGGTTAATCCGGCCCTGTCTGCATATAGTGTGGGCTGGACCAATATTTATGAGATTGTAGTTCACTAGAAACTAGTGACAATACTGGAGTACTTTATGACTAAATATTCATGAGGCATTGACTCCTAGAGAATTGATTGGCAGCATACTTCTGAATATTTGTGCAGCCCACCACTACTGTATGCAAGCTACAGGTGCCCTTTGTAATGAATGCTGGACACAATATAACTTGTAAGCTGTAAGGTGCTTAGAAAAAAAGCCATGTACGTAACTGCCAACATTTTAAAATAATTTACAGTACATTTTGGAGCTGAACAGGTGTATTTCATGTGCAGTACTGCCCAGGTGAATCTCAGTGTACTACAAATCTCAAATTGTTATGTTTACTGAATTTAATAATAATAATAATGTATTTTTTGCATTTTAAATTATTGCCATTTAACTAATATTAGCTGATAAAACATAGAGAATAAGAAATGTTAGTGAGAAATGCATCTAATATGCATTATGAGAGGAAATGTACTTCACAACTTACTAGTTTAAGAAAATGGGGACATTGCCAAAAATAAATATCTTCAGGAACAAATTTTCCGAACCTGAGAACGTCTCTGTAAATAAGTGTCAGTTTGCAACACTGCGTGTATTTTTTTTTAAAAAAAAAAAGAGTTTTCAATAATCTTGTTTGAGTAGTTACAGAACCAGACAAATATTTCTATAAAAAAACATAAGGATTTATATGTCAGTGCTGACTATTAGTACATGACATTTAAGAAGAAAATGTCATGAAATTACCTATAATAACTTTTGAATGAGACATCTTGCAGCAATAATACTACAAAACGCAATTATTTTATTAGATGATTGCCTGTTGCCACTGGCACTGCTTTATGTGTGTCCCAATGACCTAGCCCCTACAGTTGCTCCCAGCTCAAACAAGTTGTCCGCCCTAAGGAGTTTCTAGCTGCCGTGACTGAAACTAGTATCTATGAGAATTTGAGACCCTATTGTGTCTAGTTGTAGAATTAAAAATATTATTACTTTTCACTTTTGGAATTTATGCACTGTAAGCAAAGGGACAAATGTAATCCTGCAGTTTCCTTCTAGAAATGTTTGTTACCATGCCATTTTAAAGACATGCTACTGTGTCACCTTTACCGTGTTACACCAGACATAGCTTATAGCAATTTTCAAAATCATTATACATTGCAGCTTCGGAGTGTTATCATATTTGATAGTCACTGTATGACACACAGTCTCCTGATTCATGATTAAAAATAAGACTGGCTCAAATCCAGTTGGGAGGGAGGTTTAAATCACAGCACAACAGAAGAGAGGACACCCCCACGCTCCCTTCAAATCCAATTAACCGCTTAATTAGTCAGACGTTTTTCAGCTATTAACCCTTACTATTCCCCCAAGAGAGATGAGAATATAATATATGCGTCTACATAACATGCATGGATAATGTCAAAAGGAAAAATGTAATAAAATATATGTATATATATCCATATATGTATAAGTATGTGTGCGTGTATATATATATATATATATATATATATATATATATATATACACACACACATATATACATATATATATACTGTATATACACACATTTATAATCCAAATGTACATGATTTTTTAATGAAATGCACGTCTACCTAAAACATGTAATTGGTTGATGAAATAAACTGTGTTTCTCCATGATTCTCTCTTTGCAAACCTTTTGTATACCACTGATTAATTATATTCATGTCGTAATACTATTTACTATTCTTCATATATGAAAAGTAATTTACATAATTTGTAGGCATCAGTAATTGATGAAATATATACACATATATATTTCTCTCTCTCTATACAATATATATATATATATATATATATATATATATATATATATATACTGTATATAAAATTGGATGCATGAATTTCATTTTATATAAAGGTATGTTTGACCCCACAATAATCCATTTATTTTATGTAAACACTGTTATATGAGAGTGGTGTCTCTTGTTACTGCATTAGAGTTTGTCTACAGGAGCAATCTGAGCTATCTACATTACTGTAGTTCATGTGGACAGCAGAGGTGGTGTGGCAGTGAATATTTATGCTTGTATTCATATAGATCACTAATGTCAGTGTGTTGAGCTTGGTTATGGACCTGGATCCCTGGGAAACTAGCAACACCCTTTTAATTATGTAAGTTCTAAACTTCTTCAAGTAATGGCTTTTTTTTATGTATGTCTATGGGTTGTGGTTTTTCTCCCACGATCCAAAATACATACTGGCAAGTTAATTGGTGTCTGCCTAAACTGTCCCTGGTATGTGTAGTGTAAGTTTGTGTGCCATTGGTAGGGAAGCTAAACAATTTAAATTCAAAAGGTGTATTTTGCAGGCTTATTTTAGCAAGTGTCATTAACTTCATTCTAAAATTAAGTATTTGAAAACTCCTCTAGAATTCCAGCATTTGTCCCTGCCACTAAGATGCTTGCATGGGGGGAATCACTGGGTGAAAACTTCTCAATGATACCTCAGAAATAGTGTGAGCTAGTGTAACTACAAATTTAAAAAAAATAGAGGGACATTCTACCATGTTTGTCAGTCGCTACTGTAGTATCATTTTGCAAGGGAGTGTTTAGTGTTTTAACTACTGGAATCCATCAATCAGTATACTTTAAGTTTCTTTATGATTTGCAAAAGACCTATATAGCATTCTGATAATTTGTGTGAAGGTCATCCTAAACACAGGTTTTTTTTTATGGAGAGCCATATTTGTTGTCCTTCTTGGTGTGAATACGGTGCAGACTGAGTTTTTTTCCACTATTTTCTTGTAGAGCTGATGAGCCCTTTGCAGACCTTGAAGTAATGCTCGAAGGATAGTTGATGCATCTCAGAAATAGCCAGCAAAGCACAGTCCAGATAGTAACTGAGTAAAGTTTTCTTGCTGCAGGTTAATATATTTTGAGACATTTTTCCAAGGTCTGGTTTACTAGTTATGTATGTCTGACTGACTTTGGATGATAGGCAGTGGATAAATAGCTTTCTGGAGTATATCAGAAAAGGACTTCCAAAACCATGCTCTAATCTAAACACTTCAGATATGATATCCTCTAACCACCCATACACCCGAGTTGTGAGAGAAACGGAAGGGAGATCATATAGAGGACAATATAGCCCTGCTTGGACCAGAGCTGTGGCAATGGCCTCCTTTATAGTGGTGATGGCATGGTGAGCCTCTGCAGACCATTGGTAGGGTCAATGTGGCAATGGGAGCTAAAATTTGAAAATAGTTCTTGATAAAGTGGTGGTAATAGTTGACAAATCCAACTGTAACATTTTAAGAATAGACCAGTTAGCAATGGAATTGCAGGATGCATTTGTAAACCTTGTGGAGAAATAAAATGTCCCACGAACTTGACTGATGTTTGCTTGAAAGAACATTTTTGCAAATTGGCAAAGAGATTGGGTTGTCAAGTTTAGTCAAAATAATTTGGACATGTTTTCGATGTTCTGGAAGAGACTGTGAGTAGACTAGGGTGTCATCCAAATATGCCACTGCATGCCTGTAAATCTCTGAACACATCAAAGAGCTAAGGGCATTAAATGGTACACTTAAAGGCCAGAACTGGTGTGAATTGCTGTGTTCCATTCGTCTCCTGGTCTTCACTTGATCAGTTTATAAGCTCCTCTGAGGTCTAGTTTGGTGAAAATTATAGTAGTCTATAATTGTTCCAGTAATTTTGGGATTAACTGGTGTGGATATTGATTTCACACATTTATCAAATTCAGGTTGTAGTAGACAATGCAGGGCTGTGATAACCATCTTTTCCCCCACAAAATAGATAGAGGGCTCCGCTGGGGAGATGGAATGCCAAATTAACCCATGCTTGTAATTTAAATATGCTCTCAAGACCAAGATTATGCTGAGCCAACCATGACATTTCTAGAGTAGCAGGAACCTGAGAAGAGTGCTCCAAGTTGAATGTCAAGAATTCCTGATGATTGTGACAGAAATGACAGGTAATGTCTGGGTCTTAATGGTAACTATCCATGAAGGATGGGGATCCATCAATGGTCTGTAGCAGAACAGAAGTCTTTTGAACGATAGGAAGGGATAGGAAGTTGTTCAGCAAAAATCTTGTCCAGACAGTTTCCCATGGAGCCAGTAATGCTGAGGTAGTGATCATGTGGTTCTGAAGTGTAACTTGAAGTGGAAACATAGCACTCTTGAATAGGGGCTAACAATTGCAGGCAGGATATGGAAAAAGGGAATGGTTTATCATGAAAGGGGCATTGGTGCAGAAAGTGTTCCTTACTAGCACAGTAGAAGCAAAAGTTATTACTACGGTGGCAATTTGCACTCTAAGAGGGTTACGAACTCCACCAATTTGAATGGATTCTTTTTTGGTGACAATGGGCCCAGGAATGGTACGAGGACTAGGACCGTAAGACGGAGGGATGTGTAACGAAATCAGAGTCAGGGTGGGCCTCGAAGTCTGCTCAGGTGGATACTACCTGCAGAGAGGTGCGGAGCCCAACGGAAAGAGAGGTTTTCACCATGGTTCAACGCAAGGGAATATGGACCTTCAGTAGGTCTGGGTAAATTGGCACGAAAACCATAGACAATGGAAAATGGAGTGGCACCAGTTGACTCATGGTAGAAATTATTAGGGGCAAATTCAGCCCAAGGCAGTAGATCCGCCCAATTATCTTGGGAAGAGGAAGAATATAGATGAAGGCCTGCAGATCCTGGTTCACTCTTTCGGTTTGACCGATTGTGGATGGTAAGAGGAGGAAAAGATAAGCTGGATGTCAAGAAGTTTAAACAGGGATCTCCAGAATTTAGAAGTAAACTGCAATCCGCAGTCAGAGACTATCTCAGCTCTCTGTGGAGCCGGTAGATTTTGTTAATGAATAAACGAGCCAGGATGGAAGCAGAAGGGAGACCAATAAGGGGAATAAAATGTGCCATTTTTAAGCATGACAACCCAAATGTTGTTGAATTTTTTCTGCAGTGTCTAATTACATGTGATAAGGGGACATTGTAGCTCATTATAAATATGTAAATTGTGTATTGTATATTGATGATGCGGCAATGAGATTGTTATTAATTGTCCTTATATTGAAGCCAGGTGGGTTGTGGGTAAAGATCAGGTGGTGTCCAGGATACAGGTGAGGGGGCTGGAGCTGCATTTATTCTCCCCCCTCCTTTCTCTACAGGAAGCATGGAACAGCTGGGAACCCTGTGACATCACAAAGTAGTGTAAGGGGTTAATTTTAGGAGGGGGACTGTTACCCTATCTTTGGAGGTGTGGGAGGCCAATTAGTAACCATTGTTCTCCATAGGACTAGTCCAGACATTTTATCTGCATCCCAGCAGGGGACTTTCTGTGGAAGTACAGCTCATCTCCACTCCCCTTTCCAACCCCCCTAGCCCAGGAGAGGCCCAGGGGTTTGCCCAGGGAGGGGAAAACACTGTGGAAATTTGACTCTAGATATAAGGAGCCACTCCAGGGGGGAGGTGGTATTCTTTCTGAGGATTGATTCATGGAAGGTACAGTGTAGCTGGTTTTGAGTTTGTGTTCTCTACCAATGGACTACAGCTGCAGTTAAGAGAAGAACTCTATGGGTCTTTACGTCAGGACATCCAGGTGACTGTAACTCCTTAAGCTAGTGGGGTAAGGAACAGATGATGTGGTAAACCTGTCTGGCATTTATTTACTGTGTGTACATAATAATCTAGTGTTGTTTTTATTACAATAAATTTACTGTTGTACTTTTCTAACTACATTTGCCAAAGTGACTAATAAGAACCTTAGATGGTACTGGATAGGCTTCCCTGTCCTAGGAAGACTTAGGAAGGCACCTGTGGGTGGCCAGCCAAAGGGAAATGGATAGAATTGGGCCAGAAAACCTGGTATCTTCACAATCACAATCAAACTTTTGGGGCAATGGTAAGCGTTTAGAAGTTGATGTAGCTGCCAGAGCGGGAGCTAATGGTTGAGAGGCAGGGGAAGGCTGGGAAGCCAGAAGGGCAACTTGTAGAGGTTTCAAGCAAGCAGCTATGGCCTGCAGACACTGTAGAAGCTGAAGTTGAGCGGCATCCTGCTGTTCCACTCAGCCAGCATGGTGATGTAACATATCCTTGGCGGAGGGTTCATGTTCGGGGTCCATCCCTTTTTGGCCAGAACTTACTGTCACGAAATCAGAGTCAGGATGGGCGAGAAGTCTGCTCAGGTGGATACTACCCCCGGAGAGATGCGGAGTCTAACGGAAAGAGAGGTTTTCCCTAGGGATCCCCGCAAGGGAATATGTGCTTAGAAGCTCTCAAACCTCACGGTCCTCTAGGGGGCAATGAGTGAGACTAGATGGAGGATCATGAGATATTGGTTGCAATAAGGATATGTTAGAGTGCTGGAGGCAGGCCCAACAGGTAAGTGGAAGTTCAGGATTATAGAAGAGAATAATAGACTACAGGGTAATGAAGCGCTGAGGTTCTGATGAGCTGGAAGCCCTGGAGCAGGATCAAAGGAGATGTGCAACGATCTGCAGACTAGCAGCAGCGACTTGACTGCAGATGTAATACAGGTATACACAGGAGAGCAATAAACTGCAGGACAATAAAGTGCTGAATCCAAAGTACAACGAGGTGGAAGCAATAAGCAGGAGCCAGAGGAGAAGATGTCCTAACAGGTAAGTAGACCTGAAGATCTGGCAATCATAGTAAGGAGGCAGGTGCTTTAAATAGACAGGCTGACAGGTACTTAGCCAATCAAGTGAATGTAGGGACTTTTGAAAAGACCAGGGGGTAAATGTATCAAGTCGAGAGTTTTGTAGCGGGTTTGAAAAATGAAGATGTTGCCTATAGCAACCAATCACATTCTAGCTATCATTTTCTAGAATGTACTAAATAAATGAGAGCTAGAATCTGATTGATTTTTCAAACCCGCCGGAAAACTCTTAGCTTGATACATTTACCCCCAGGTGTGTGCATGCTCAGTTCACAGCAGCCAGAATTAGAGGTTATCAAGTGCAATGTGTGACAGGATGGCTGGTGCAGGGTGATAGTAATACACAGCGCTATGAATTCCTCCAGATTTTCAGTTTTCAGGAGGGTATTATTCCCACTTTTAACAGATATGGCTTCAAGATTAATCGCACTGAGATAAAGTGCCAATAGTGAATCCTCATACTCTGTCAAAAATCAAGACCTTTGTTACATTAGACAACGGCAATTGAAATAAATTGAATAAAACTTTTTTCCAACTGTATTTACACATTATAACCCCCAATGTCAAAGTGAAAATAACATTTACAAAAGTTCTTAACAATTTATATAATTTAATTTACTAAAATACCTAGATTGAATAAGTGATCATACCCTTAGATTAACCATTATAAACTTGCTCAAACAACAAATAACCTTCCAGATCATACAACAAGCTTTGGCCACCACTGATACCAATTGTAGTGATTTTGATTTCTTCAGAATAAAACCGGCTGTTCTTTGAGGATCCCACTACTAGTAGTGCATGGCAAGGAAATTAATTCACCATGGCTGTTGAGGTGCTTTCAAAGGGGATCCAGGATAAAGTTGTGGAAAGGCACAAGTTAAGAGAAGAAAAAGACAAAAATCCTTTTTGATAGCGCACAAATAAATCTAAATGTAGCGTAATGAATAAATCAATTATATAATTAAATAAAGCTGCTGCACAGAGGAGGCTGCAACCCTCCTCACATAGAAAACCATCTAAAAACAGAAAATGCAGCACTAAACAACTACTTCTGCCCTGGAGAAACTAACGAAAGATGGTCTCACACAGTCACCATAAATATAATAATATTATTTATTAAAAATTGTAAAATGTCAACATAGGAATGATAGTCAAAGATACTATGAACCTTATAAAGTTGATATTAATCAATATCTAATAACCATCGAACTGGATACAATAATAAAGAAAGGACCGCTACCTAAAATCCCGGTATGGTAACTGCATAAAAGTCCTTATTTTCAGAAACTCATCTATACATGAATTCGCTATGTAATACGGATACCCAAAAGGACACCTTGGACATAAACTTCACATTTGAATAAAAGCGAATTGTACGAGTGCCACAGTGCTGTGAGCCCTGGGTATACAAGCAGAGTATATGTTATATGTGATAGCCAAGCTGAAATTTTCTTCTAAGCATGCGCATAGTCTATATTCAGAGCTTGGAGTCATTTGACATCAACGACAGAGTGCGCACTACAGGTCTATCATTGACCTAAAGATTAATCTGCATTTGAGTGTCGGCATATAAAGGATCCCAGTGAATCTGCCAGCCTGACAGATAATTGCTGCCGGCCGGCTATTCCAAGTGGCCCCACCTGTCCTTTATGCTAAGTTGTCAACTACTATCTTTTCGAATCCCTGGACATTTTGTTCCTACTAAATGTACCATATAGCTATTTACTTTGATTTGCTTCATAGTGGGGCTTGGACTTTTTATTCATAGCACAGCAATATTTAAAGTTTTTTGTATCCACCAACGGATTGTGTTCTTTACATCGCTAATGATATCCGTTTCTACATGATTTGATTCATTCACCATTCTTATCTGAATCTATTTACTCTCCTGGTAAGAGTGATTATTCAGAATAAAGACCATTCTAAGCTACAATTTCCCAATTGATTGCATTCTATATATGTAGACCCACAGCAACAACATGCAGTTACCATATCAGGATTTTAGGTAGCGGGTCCTTTCTTTATTATTGTATTCAGTTAGATGGTTATTAGATATTGATTAATATCAACTTTACAAAGCTCATACTATTTTTATTTGACTCTTATTCCTATGTTGACATTTTACAATTTTTAATAAATATTATTATTATATTTATAGTGACAGTGTGAACCCATCTTTTGGTAGTTTCTCCAGGACAGAAATAAGTTAGGAGACGGATACAAAAAGATTTCAAAGGCTTGTACACTCCCTCTGATTACCGTTGAAAGCATTATTAAGAAGTGGAAAATATATAGCACCACCAACACCTCGCCTAGTTCAGGCTGTTAGGAAACATGGACAGAAGGTTCTGCAGTGGCTGGTTCATTATAAGTTGGCAGGGGAGTATGTTACAGGATGGACCGCCTATGCCACCCTGTCTATTATTGCTGGAAACCGGCTGGGCTTACTTTGCCACAGTCCCCTTTTGTTATTTCGAATAAGCCCCTCCTACCGCAGTAGGAGGAGCCTGCTGTCACCACTGGGCTCCTTCATGGCACCCAGAACCACAATCCTTTTGAGTAACTGTCCCTGCTAGTGTACTCCCGTGCTGGTACACCTTGGCTGGTACCCCTGACCGCTTACTATGGATCAGGGTGCTGTGGATGGATCCCCCTGGCCTATCACACTGTCCAAAGCTGCTGGGAAGCGGCAGAGCGGTGGTACTGGAGATCTGGGTCCAACCTCAGAAACAGCCGGAGAACAGATTAGATTTAGGGTCTGATCTGCAGGTCACAGGATTACAGCAATATTGAAGAAGTTGTCAAGCAGGGTCTTGAAGCAAACAGTGATGTTTTATTTCGCTCAAGGACAGTTCCACTGATTAAAGGTATTAATGGTCAGGTCAGATGGAACATCAGAATGATACATTTCAGTGTACAAGACAGTGCTTTTTATACTGATTTGGACACAGGCTATCTTTAGAATCAGGATGCAATGTGTTTACACAAACATGGATTTACATGCATTGCAAAGCTAACAATATTTACACTTATTGGTGAAATTGTAGAAACGCTGTGATGTCCTGCATCTTGCAGGACATCACAGCGTTTCCAAAATTTCACAGATTTTAGATGCAGGAAATCTAGCAGCTCATTTTTAATTAAACCTTCCTGTCTGCAAGTGGACCCTCACACATCAAAAGATCCAATCAACATGAATCCTTTCTTCAGACAGTCGCAGAATACACATTTCTTCCAAAGAAAAGAATTCCCCAAGAAAAGTTGTAAACCCCAAACAAAACATTTCCTTACACAAAGATATACAAAAGGCTTTCAAAACAAAGGCTTATTGTATCAGATATATACATCAGACATAAGGCATTTCCTTTAGCAAGGTTAAAACAGAAAAAGTGAAATAAATTTATACCATAAGTTATTTATCAATGATCCAGTCACAGGGTAATAAAAGACAAGTAGTATTCCCTTGACAAGACCATTTCAAATTAACCAGTAATCTATAAATGCAGAGGTGCAAGATTATTGAACTGCGTTCAGACTACAAGGATGTGGAGTAGTTCCTCAGTATACTAGTCATGAATTCCAATCGCGCATATTCCAATCTCTTAGAAATTGCCAGAAGGGTTGTGTACAGGGCCAGAGCTACCATTAGGTGAACCTAGTTGGTCGCTGGGGGCATCTAAAACAGTGAATGAGTGACATAACGTCACTCTTCTTCCCTGACATGGCAACTAAAAGTATTTATCCCTTTACGTCTTTTCTGCTCCCCATCCTTCCCACTTTAGATTGTAAAGTGGGGCAATGAATGTATAAATATGGGACTACTCCATCTGGGCATAGTGCATGCAGATTGGGGTTAACTGCATAGGGGTTAAGGCTGCATATGTGAGAGACTAGCTACTATGGGAGACACATGGAACATATATGGAACATAGTTACAGCATATGGGGACAGCATATGGTTTGTGATAGAAAATGGAGACTTGTGACATACATATTAGGGATATGCACCTTCGAATTTTGGTGTCTCGTGTTTTGTGTTTTGGATTCGGATTTTCTCGATGTTTTGGGTTCGGATTTGTTTCGCAAAACACCTGCCGAAAGGTTTTGGTTCTGATTTAAGGTTTTGGATTCAGATTTTTTTGGAAAAAAGCATAAAAAGTTAAAAAATCAAGTTTTTGGGCTTATTTTCACTCCTACGCTATTATTAACCTCAATAACATTCAATAACAATCATTTCCACTAATTTACAGTGTATTCTGAACACCTCACAATATAGTTATTAGTCCAAAACGTTGCAACGAGGTATCTTTCTGGACTGCGTAGTGGAGTGGTCCCCACAATATAATAAGAAAACCATCAACTGGTATGAATCGCACCAAAAAATGTACCTGGACTGCGTAGAGGAGTGGTCACCACAATATAATTTAAAAACCCTGAACTTGTATGATTCGTACCAATAAATGTATCTGGACTGCGTAGAGGAGTGGTCACCACAATATAATAAGAAAACCATCAACTGGTCTGAATCGCACCAAAAAATGTACCTGGACTGCGTAGAGGAGTGGTCACCACAATATAATTTAAAAACCCTGAACTTGTATGATTCGCATCAATAAATGTATCTGGACTGCGTAGAGGAGTGGTCACCACAATATAATAAGAAAACCATCAACTGGTATGAATCGCACCAAAAAATGTACCTGGACTGCGTAGAGGAGTGGTCACCACAATATAATTTAAAAACCCTGAACTTGTATGATTCGCACCAATAAATGTATCTGGACTGCGTAGAGGAGTGGTCACCACAATATAATAAGAAAACCATCAACTGGTCTGAATCGCACCAAAAAATGTACCTGGACTGCGTAGAGGAGTGGTCACCACAATATAATTTAAAAACCCTGAACTTGTATGATACGCACCAATAAATGTATCTGGACTGCGTAGAGGAGTGGTCACCACAATATAATAAGAAAACCATCAACTGGAATGAATCGCACCAAAAAATGTACCTGGACTGCGTAGAGGAGTGGTCACCACAATATAATTTAAAAACCCTGAACTTGTATGATTCGCACCAATAAATGTATCTGGACTGCGTAGAGGAGTGGTCACCACAATATAATAAGAAAACCATCAACTGGAATGAATCGCACCAAAAAATGTACCTGGACTGCGTAGAGGAGTGGTCACCACAATATAATTTAAAAACCCTGAACTTGTATGATTCGCACCAATAAATGTATCTGGACTGCGTAGAGGAGTGGTCACCACAATATAATAAGAAAACCATCAACTGGAATGAATCGCACCAAAAAATGTACCTGGACTGCGTAGAGGAGTGGTCACCACAATATAATTTAAAAACCCTGAACTTGTATGATTCGCACCAATAAATGTATCTGGACTGCGTAGAGGAGTGGTCACCACAATATAATAAGAAAACCATCAACTGGTATGAATCGCACCAAAAAATGTACCTGGACTGCGTAGAGGAGTGGTCACCACAATATAATTTAAAAACCCTGAACTTGTATGATTCGCACCAATAAATGTATCTGGACTGCGTAGAGGAGTGGTCACCACAATATAATAAGAAAACCATCAACTGGTATGAATCGCACAAAAAAATGTACCTGGACTGCGTAGAGGAGTGGTCACTACAATATAATTTAAAAACCCTGAACTTGTATGATTCGCACCAATAAATGTATCTGGACTGCGTAGAGGAGTGGTCACCACAATATAATAAGAAAACCATCAACTGGTCTGAATCGCACCAAAAAATGTAGCTGGACTGCGTAGAGGAGTGGTCACCACAATATAATAAGAAAACCATCAACTGGTATGAATCGCACCAAAAAATGTACCTGGACTGCGTAGAGGAGTGGTCACCACAATATAATTTAAAAACCCTGAACTTGTATGATACGCACCAATAAATGTATCTGGACTGCGTAGAGGAGTGGTCACCACAATATAATAAGAAAACCATCAACTGGAATGAATCGCACCAAAAAATGTACCTGGACTGCGTAGAGGAGTGGTCACCACAATATAATTTAAAAACCCTGAACTTGTATGATTCGCACCAATAAATGTATCTGGACTGCGTAGAGGAGTGGTCACCACAATATAATAAGAAAACCATCAACTGGTATGAATCGCACCAAAAAATGTACCTGGACTGCGTAGAGGAGTGGTCACCACAATATAATTAATAAAAAACCCTTCACGGGTCTGAATTCCCCCCAAAAAAATTCTGGACTGCGTAGTGGGGTGGCCCCGGTACCCAATTTGAAACCGGGGCCACAATATAATTAATACACCCTCAACTGGTCAGAATTCCACCAAACAAGTATCTGGACTGCGTAGTGGGGTGGCCCCGGTACCCAATTTGATACCGGGGCCACAATATAATTAATACACCCTCAACTGGTCAGAATTCCACCAAACAAGTATCTGGACTGCGTAGTGGGGTGGCCCCGGTACCCAATTTGATACCGGGGCCACAATATAATAAATACACCCTCAACTGGTCAGAATTCCAGGAAACAGATGGCGGACACCGGATGGACGTCTAAAACCAACATAGCAGTTAAGGCCGCAGTTCCTCTTTTTTGTGACTGCACAATTAACGTAGTAATAGAAATGACAGTTTTTGTTTTTGTTTTAAATAGAGAAAGAAAGAAAGAAGATAGTACTAGAAATGGCAGTTTTGTTTTTGTTTTAAATATAGAAAGAAAGAAGGTAGTACTAGAAATGGCAGTTCTTTAGTTTCTTTTAAATAGAGAAAGAAAGAAGGTAGTACTAGAAATGGCAGGTTTTTTTTTGTTTTAAATATAGAAAGAAAGAAGGTAGTACTAGAAATGGCAGGTTTTTTTTTTGTTTTAAATATAGAAAGAAAGAAGGTAGTACTAGAAATGGCAGTTATTTAGTTACTTTTAAATAGAGAAAGAAAGAAGGTAGTACTAGAAATGGCAGTTTTGTTTTTCTTTTAAATATAGAAAGAAAGAAGGTAGTACTAGAAATGGCAGTTATTTAGTTTATTTTAAATAGAGAAAGAAAGAAGGTAGTACTAGAAATGGCAGTTTTGTTTTTGTTTTAAATATAGAAAGAAAGAAGGTAGTACTAGAAATGGCAGTTATTTAGTTACTTTTAAATAGAGAAAGAAAGAAGGTAGTACTAGAAATGGCAGTTTTGTTTTTCTTTTAAATATAGAAAGAAAGAAGGTAGTACTAGAAATGGCAGTTTTGTTTTTCTTTTAAATATAGAAAGAAAGAAGGTAGTACTAGAAATGGCAGTTTTGTTTTTGTTTTAAATATAGAAAGAAAGAAGGTAGTACTAGAAATGGCAGTTATTTAGTTTATTTTAAATAGAGAAAGAAAGAAGGTAGTACTATAAATGTCAGTTATTATTTTTTTTAAATATAGAAAGAAAGAAGGTAGCAATAGAAATGGCAGTTCCTCTTTTTTGGAACTGCACAAACAGTGATGAAAATGAAGGTGGAGCTGGTGGCATGTCACGGTCCTCTTCAGAGGACAATCTCCTGACCAGCAGGTCTTTGCACCGCTGTAGACTTGTGTCCGCCGGAAACAGAGACACAACATACGCTTTAAAGCGAGGATCGAGAACGGTGGGCAGAATGTATTCCTCTGACTTTAAAAGACTGACCACCCTCGGATCCTGGCAAAACGTACGAAGGGCTTCATCCACAAGAGCTACATGCTTGGTGGAATCGCAATGGTTTACCAGCTCCTCCCTCACTTTCTCCAGCTGCTTCTGCAAAAGCCTGATCAGGAGAATCACCTGACTCAAGCTGGCAGTGTCGGAACTGACTTCTCGTGTGGAAAGTTCAAATGGCTGCAGAACCTTGCACAACACGGAAATCATTCTCCAGTGCGCTTGACTCAGGCGCATCCCCACTCCTTTTCCTCTGTCGTAGGTGGCTGTGTAGGCTTGAATGGCCTTTTGATGCTCCTCCATCCTCTGCTGCATATAGAGGGTGGAGTTCTAGCACGTCACTACCTCTAGTTAATTTAGATTGCAAGGCTTGTAAATACTTTGAAGATAAAAAAAAGCAGGCTGCACAGACTGTGGAGCTAGAAAGTGAAATTAAATGGACCACGTTACTTTGGTGGCTATCTATGCCCCTCCCCCCGCCCTACACTTGTAGTTGAATATAAAAAAAGCAGCCTGCATGGACTGTAGAACTAGAAATTCAAATATACAAAGAAATGGACAAAGGCTGTTTGGTTTCTGTCTGCATCAGATCCCCTCTCCACTAGGAGTAAAATAGAAAACTATTCAGCCGTTATATAATCTAGAATATAAATAGAAATTGAGAAAAGCAATTTGGTATCTGTCTGCATCATAATCATCAACATCCTACTCAGCACCAGCTACATCAATATCCTCCTCCCGCTGTACAACATTCACACCTTCATTAGCCAAATCTGTAACTGGACTGTGGGTGATCCTTCCAGCATATGCAGAGGGCATGCTGCAAATGCTGGATGGAGTCACCTCTTCCCGTACAGTGATGGGAAGGTCAGGCTTCACAACCACCAACACCCTTGGACTCGCCTTGGGGATTTGTGATGTCATCTGTTTAGAAGGCAGAGTTCTTTGCTGTTTTGTTGTTGTTGCTGACAGCATAACTCTCTTAAATTTTTTGTAGGGGGGGGAGGAGGAGGGCTTAGATCCTTGGGTGAAGCTGGACCACTAGTCATGAACACGGGCCAGGGCCTAAGCCGTTCCTTGCCACTATGTGTCGTAAATGGCATATTGCCAACTTTACGTTTCTCCTCAGATGATTTTAAGTTTCTACTTTTGCTATTTTTTGAGAACTTGGGCTTTTTGGATTTTACATGCCCTGTACTACGAGATTGGGCATTGGGCTTGCCAGACGACGTTGATGGCATTTCATCGTCTATGTCATGACTAGTGGCAGCAGCTTCAGCATTAGGAGGAAGTGTGTCTTGATCTTTCCCTACTTTATACTCCAAATTTTGGTTTTCCATTATATGTAGCACAAGAGAGCGTACCCCTAAGCCACACACACTCGGCAAAGCCTTTAAAAATTATATGCGGCACAGGAGAGTACCATTGGACTTATACTGCTGAATCAGTGAACTTTGTAATATATCAGTACCACTGGACTTATACTGCTGAATCAGTGAACTTGGTAATATATCAGTACCACTGGACTTATATTGCTGAATCAGTGAGCTTTGTAATAGCAGTACCACTGGACTTATACTGCTGAATCAGTGAACTTTGTAATATATCAGTACCACTGGACTTATACTGCTGAATCAGTGAACTTTGTAATAGCAGTACCACTGGACTTATACTGCTGAATCAGTGAACTTTGTAATATATCAGTACCACTGGACTTATACTGCTGAATCAGTGAACTTTGTAATAGCAGTACCACTGGACTTATACTGCTGAATCAGTGAACTTTGTAATAGCAGTACCACTGGACTTATACTGCTGAATCAGTGAACTTTGTAATATATCAGTACCACTGGACTTATACTGCTGAATCAGTGAACTTTGTGATAGCAGTACCACTGGACTTATACTGCTGAATCAGTGAACTTTGTAATAGCAGTACCACTGGACTTATACTGCTGAATCAGTGAACTTTGTAATATATCAGTACCACTGGACTTATACTGCTGAATCAGTGAACTTTGTAATAGCAGTACCACTGGACTTATACTGCTGAATCAGTGAACTTTGTAATATATCAGTACCACTGGACTTATACTGCTGAATCAGTGAACTTTGTAATAGCAGTACCACTGGACTTATACTGCTGAATCAGTGAACTTTGTAATAGCAGTACCACTGGACTTATACTGCTGAATCAGTGAACTTTGTAATATATCAGTACCACTGGACTTATACTGCTGAATCAGTGAACTTTGTGATAGCAGTACCACTGGACTTATACTGCTGAATCAGTGAACTTTGTAATAGCAGTACCACTGGACTTATACTGCTGAATCAGTGAACTTTGTAATATATCAGTACCACTGGACTTATACTGCTGAATCAGTGAACTTTGTAATATATCAGTACCACTGGACTTATACTGCTGAATCAGTGAACTTTGTAATATATCAGTACCACTGGACTTATACTGCTGAATCAGTGAACTTTGTAATAGCAGTACCACTGGACTTGTACTGCTGAATCAGTGAACTTTGTAATATATCAGTACCACTGGACTTATACTGCTGAATCAGTGAACTTTGTAATAGCAGTACCACTGGACTTATACTGCTGAATCAGTGAACTTTGTAATATATCAGTACCACTGGACTTATACTGCTGAATCAGTGAACTTTGTAATAGAAGTACCACTGGACTTATACTGCTGAATCAGTGAACTTTGTAATAGCAGTACCACTGGACTTATACTGCTGAATCAGTGAACTTTGTAATATATCAGTACCACTGGACTTATACTGCTGAATCAGTGAACTTTGTGATAGCAGTACCACTGGACTTATACTGCTGAATCAGTGAACTTTGTAATAGCAGTACCACTGGACTTATACTGCTGAATCAGTGAACTTTGTAATATATCAGTACCACTGGACTTATACTGCTGAATCAGTGAACTTTGTAATATATCAGTACCACTGGACTTATACTGCTGAATCAGTGAACTTTGTAATAGCAGTACCACTGGACTTATACTGCTGAATCAGTGAACTTGGTAATATTGCAGTACCAATGGGCTTATACTGCAGAATTGGTTTTGCAAATTTTGTTGTAATTAATTTTTTTTAAAATTATTTTTTTGTATTTTTTTTTATAACTTTTTTTTAATTTTTTAAACACTTGGGAATATTGGGGAAATAAGAACTATGCCCTTAGAAGCACAGAGCACAGGACACAGGACCACTGGACTGAACAGGACACAGCACAGGACCCAGCAGCACCACTGAACTCAAAATTGACAGAGCACAGCACACAGCACCACTGGACTGATACTGCAGAACACAGCACAGCACAGCACAGCACAGCACAGCACAGAACTAAACAGCACAGCACAGAACTAAACAGCACAGCACGAGATCTACCAGGACAGAGGACCACCTAACACACCCTCCCTCTACCCTGATCAATGCCCGAGTGAAGATGGCGGCGACTAGCGGGGAATTTATAGGTTCCGAGTATCGCGAGATCCGACAGCGGGATTATGACTCCGAGCCTCGGTTTCAAGTTTTCATTTGGCGCCAATACCCGGATCTGTCTCGGATCCGACTCGGATCGGCAACGTTCGGGTGGGCTCGGATTCAGGAAATCCGAGTGCGCTCATCTCAAATACATATGAGTATTATATAGAGGTTTGTGTGATAAATGTAGTTATATTGAGTAGTTTGTGTTGCATATATAATTCCATAAGATTTGCAAAGACTGAGAGGAACCCAGGATAGGGGACAAAGAGCTGCTAGCAATCAAAGCAGCACTGGTGGAATGAGAACATTCCCTTGAGGGTGCTGTACATCTCATCACTATATTTACTGACTATAAGAAATTAATCTACCTCCAAATTGCTCCCTGTCTCAACCTGTGGCAGGCAAGAAGCTCTATATTCTTTATACATTTTAATCTTATCCTGACCTATAGAGCGGGTTCTAAGAATCTCTCTCTTGTTCCTTTTACACTTCGGATCTTCAGACTATTCCAGTCCCTAAACCAGTGTTGGCTAAACTGTGGCACTCCAGGTGTTGTAAAACTACAAGTCCCAGCATACCCTTCCAGGAATAAGTTGCTATATATTGGCAAAGCATGCTGGGACTTGTAGTTTCACAACATCTGGAGTGTCACAGGTTAGCCAACACTGACCTAAACCAATTCTGGATCCAGCCAGCATCCTAGCACTAACCGGTGCTTCTCCTGGTTCACAAAGTACTTAGTTGGGCTAATTACTCGAGACTAGCAGGAAATGCAGAAGCTAAAAAGACCACCTCTCTGATTTCTAGATATTACTGGTGGCCCACTCTTCATCAGGGCATCCAACATTAAATCCAATCTTGTACCATCTGTGCCTGGCATAAGGTTTCCAGGCAAGCTCATATTGGTCACCTTCAGCCATTACCTATTCCCGACAAACAATAGCCCAGCATCTCCATGGACTTCATTATAGATCTGCCCAATATTAAAGGTTTTAACGCTATCTGGGTAATGGTGAACAGATTCTCCAGAATGGCAAATGTCACAGCAATTTTAGCTACTATTTTAATTGTGACATTTTTCGCCTTCATGTCTGTCATCAAGAGATCATTTCGGAGCGGGGTATTTAGTTCATCTGCAGATTTTGGAGGATGGACAACTAGAATCACTGGAATCACAAATTATCAGCTTCAATAAGTAGAGCAGCAAAATCACAGGACCACAATGCAATGTCCCAGTGGTCAGAAACACCCAGCAAAAGTTACAACACAGAGTTATTTAGAAGCAACTGAAGTTAGATCCGCAAATTTATCCAATGACTAGTTTTCCATGGCAAGGTTATGATACTTAATTCAGTAAAAATCTGGGAAGACAACGGCTGGATTCCACGCTAGGGCTGTAAGTAGAGAAGGACCTAAAGCTGTGTGTGCTATACAGTCCAGCTTTGGGGGAGATGAGTTGTAGGCAGTTCCTCTTACTGCTGTGGCAGAGTTGGAGGTGGTCCAGGATACATTCCCAGACCAAATTGCCATTGGAGGCTTAAAGTCACTGTGAAGGATGGTAGGCTGGGCTCTCCGCAGCAGGGAGCATTGATAATAATTGGATTGGGCCTTGATTTTTAATGAATAATGGAGAGGCTTCCTCTTGCAGTAGTAGTGTTGCATGCTGTTCCACAAGTACCTACTTGGATGCTGTAAAATGTTGAATTTTGAATGGTGCATACTTTTGTAGGCAGGTAGGCCCTGCATTTTAACCACAATCCTCATGTGTCAATGATTCTGATGTATTTTTTCCAATGTGGATAACACTTGTTTCTTGTAAGGAGAGTCAGGTTGCCTACCCCTGGTCTAGGGGGGAGCTGGGCTGAAGATTCCCTCCATCTATTTAAGGATGTTTCTAAAATTGTTGGTAAATCTCCCATACATAAAACTACCATATCTGGTGGGAGAGCCATGAACAATGTGTTTTTTTTGTCTCTACTATTGGGGGGTGGTATATACAACGAATGAATTAAGTATTGAAAACATCAACATTTTTATTACAGAAAACTTAATTTATGGACATCTATGGTTTGATTTCTTTGCATGTGTGGATTGCAAGGGTTGTTGCTAACATTTGGTGTAGATTTCATTACAATAGCCACATTAAATATATATTTACTGAGAAAAATGTTGATTCGTTCAATACTTATTTCACCCGCTGTATGGCAAGAATTATAAGAGGGGTGTCGAAGTCAGCAAATTGGATAAAGTCATTTCAATTAAAGTCTAGCAAACTTGGTTGTCTTTGTCTGAAAAGAGGCGTACGGTACGCATCGACGTACAAGGGCACGCTACGGCGTGAAAGGGCGTACGCATCCACTACACGTGGCAGCAACAGTAATTGGTCTTTTACCATACATTCCCACAAACACGCATACTTATAAAATAGTACACATTATTGGTAGTTGCAACACATAGTCAGTTATGTCGAAATATAGTAGTATTTATATGTTATATCAGAGTTACATGCATATTAGTGAAATACACAGAACGGGTTAAAGGAATAACATCATGAGTGGTATCATAATGGACCTTGTTACATATCCTACTGTTTGGTGCGCTCTGCGAGGGAATCGCAGAGTGCATACGCAAGTTATGAATGATAGGGAATTATGAACTACTTAAGACTAAGGAATTCTGGCGGGAAGAGCAGAGCATACCCCCTGCAGAGATGACCCCCTCCTTTGGATTCCTTAGGATGAACCAGCCAATGGTTGACGACCCCTTGGACATTCCTGAGACCCGGACCAATAGATGCAAGCCATACCATCTTCATTGTATTACTGTATTTGATTGTGTATAAAAGCAGCAGCTTGTGATCCAGAGGGCAGACTTCTTGTCCCCAGACTTCAGGATTGAATGACTGCACTGGATCCAGAGCGCCTGCGATAAGTAACGGCTGTATTTACTATTACTTCGCTTGAGCATATTTTTTCCACTTATTGCGAATAAATCTTTGTGCGTTGGAAACACAAATCGAGGTTCGACAATCGTTATTGGTTAGCGACAATACGCACATAACAATTGGGGGCTCGTGAGCTTTGGAGGTTTCGTTGCCGATGATACGCAAGACCAACGGATTTCGGTTCCTCAACAAAGGGTGGAGACGCGTCATAAACGGGTAAGAACGCATGGTGTTCAAAACCTGAATTTTACTCTGTGTTGTGAAACCGAATGTCCGTTTTGCATTATCTAGGGCACGCTAACTAGAACCTAGGGACAAAAGAGAAAACTGTTTCTTTTTTCTGTCATTGTGCGTTTTAACTGTATTGCATTGTTTAGCGTATGTGTACTTCCTGCTGTGCATACGCGAACTTCCGGTAAACTTGCCACGTGGTTAAACAATCGTTTTGATAGTTATTATACATGCATAGTATAATTACTTGTGAAAGCCTCTGAGACATTATTACTATTGTTGGGAACTTTTGATTTTCTGCGCAGAAAAGGTGTATAGTGTGTGATGTTGTAACGTAGATACACTGTTTTATTGTTGAGGTGCTCAGTTGCTGTCTGACGAGGCGGATTGCCCAACTGAAGGACGGTATACAGGGCAGGTATACCGAATGCGAAAACGAAGTTTTCGCAAAAGCGCTACCAATAGATCGCAAGGTTTGCTAATAATTAGTATTGGTAGGCAGTGCGATCCGGTCGCACCGTTAGTGCGAATTGGTGAAGCAGCTAGGAGGAATTATACTGGAAAGGCAGGTTGATTGTATCGACTTTGCGCTCCCAGCGATAATAAACTCAGCAGATTTTGTGGTTTAGCCAGGGTATCGAGGAGCTGATAGCCCTTGGGGCCCACAGTGATATTTCTGTATTAGGGAAAAGCGAGTGAGCGCGGCTAAAGGAAATACGTTCACCGAGGATTATAGATCTCTAGCGGTGAGTATAGCAACAAAGTTGAAATTATTAGGTGGAAAGAACAGAGCATTGCGGTGTGTCTGTATTTCACATTTGGCCGGAAGGAACAGAGCATTGCGGTGTGTCTGTGTTCCGGGTAGAAGGTATATTGTTCAACATGGGTGCTAAGCATACGCTAGAGATGGTCAGTGTACTGCCTAAGGAAGGCCCTATTGGTTCAGCGAGGTTTCTCATGTGTAAGAAATATGGTGCATATGCAACTGTGTATTGTGACACGTGGGTCGGGATGACCAAAGCTTGTGATAGGCCTTTCCCAACAATAGGGAGTTTTAATGCAGAGGTACTGAATACTGTAAAAGATAAAATATGGTTGATCAAGTCAACGAAAAAGAGAAATAGACATAATGATTGTTTAAAATTGTGGCAAATGGAAGGTAACACGTGGCAGAGCAGCGAATACAAACCGGAAATAGGCATGGCGAAAAGCGCGCGCAAGGCGGATGTAACCATTGAGAAGCGTGGCGAACTCAGCGCAAGCGCGCCCCCGCCACCTTATGTGGCGGGAGGGGTAAGTACAGCCGTTGTTAAAACTGAAAATAGAAAAATTACTAAGTTGTACCCTGTTTTAAATCAGTTTCAATCAAGTGTATCTGAAAACGAAGATGAACCCACTGTGATTTCGGCCATTGCCCATGCCGTTAATGTACTAGAGGCTCAGCGCAAGTATGAGAAAATGGCTGAGATAGGTGAGAGTAGCGTGATCACTAGGAGTGAAAGTGTTCTAAATCTAGGGCCTGTAAATCCTGTAGCGTCCCCTGAAGTTAGTGTATCAGAGGGTGTGTTCCCGGTCCGCACAATATCAGTTCCCAATGGGAAACCGGATAAGGATGGTGTAGTTCCTTTAAGAAATGTTACAATGCATTGTCCCTGGACTAGATCAGAATTACGTTCCATTATGACTGAATTCCCAGATCCTAGAAAAGAGTTAGCTAAATGTCAGAAATTTGTTAAAGACTTAGGGAATGCTCATGAACCAACCAGTAAGGATTGGCGGGTAGTGTTGAGGGCGTGTCTTCCTCCCAATACTAACATACAAAAATTTATTGGAGATTGTTTGTTGGAGGAAGATGACACCCTGACTGATGAGATTAACCAACGGAATATAGAACAAATTGTCAAACACTTAGCCATCTGTTTTCCAGTAGTAGTAAATTGGAGTAAGATTTTCACCATTAAACAAAAGGATAGTGAAACTGCCTCAGATTACTTTGCTAGAGCTATAACAGCGATTGCACGATTTACTAGGATATCCAACATAAGTGAGGACCCACATCACAGAGAGGTAGCTGTAGGGGTACTGATGGATGGCCTTAGGGAAAATTTAAAGACGAGAGTACAAACCACATTACCTAATTGGAGAGGCGTCACGGTAGACTTCCTTAGGGAGTCTGCTGTGGAGCATGACAAGAACCTTTTTAGAAAAAGGGAAGAGAAAAGTGATAGGTTAATGACGGTGAGTATACAGGCTCTAGAAGGGGTGCATACACGACCACCAGCATACAACCCATATAACAGGAAACCTAAAGTGATCAGGTGTTTCAACTGTAACGAGGAAGGACATTACAGGAGAGATTGTAATAAAGAAAGACTCAATACACATAGGGGTGGGTCACATAGATATCCTCCAAGAAAGGATTCACATAGACTAGAAGACTCACATCTACCCGCGCATATTACGGCAGCAAATGCTGCGCGGGAAATCAATAGTCAGCGCTAGGGGTCAGGTCATACCTGTAGTCTACAGCCAGTGAGGTTAACTGAGAGTCAGAGTGAAGAACCAACAATGATAGTTGACATAGCTGGCAGGAAACAAACTTTTCTTGTAGATACAGGGGCGGCCCGATCTGTGATAACCTCTCCTTTCAATCTACAGGTGACCAGCAAAACTATTCCAGCTATGGGGGTGACGGGAAAAGTGTTACATTATCCTCTAACTAAACCCGCCGAAGTTACTATCGGGCCTCTGCATACTAAGCATTCATTTCTCTTGGCTGCAGCGGCTCCTACTAACTTGCTAGGGAGAGACTTGTTATGTAAAATGGGATGTGTCATATACTGTACTTCAGATGGTGTGTTCCTAGATATACCCGAGAGGGTTGCACATGAGGTACAGGACATATTGGACACCCCTCCAAGGTTAATGTTACACTCTCCTGTTATAGAACAAAGTCCATCTCAAGTAAAGGGGATGTTGCTGGAAATACCAGGTTCCCTATGGACCAGAGATGGACAGGACACTGGACTGATGGCAAACGTAGCCCCTGTCATGGTCAATCTAAAAAGTGGTAGGATAGCTCCAAAAATCCCACAGTATCCATTAAAACCGGAGGTGGAACTAGGGGTATATCCTGTTATTGAGAGGCTGTTACAACAAGGGATTTTAATTCGTACAGCCAGTACAGCAAATAGTCCCATTTTCCCTGTGAAGAAGAGTGGGGGGAGGGGCTATAGATTAGTCCAGGACTTAAGGGGAATTAACAAAGTTGTTGAGAGCCAATTCCCCGTAGTGCCGAATCCAGCTGTCATCCTCATGCAGATTCCACCGTCTGCCAGTCATTTTACTGTCATTGATCTATGTTCTGCTTTCTTTTCAGTCCCTCTTCACCCTGACTGCCAATACCTTTTTGCATTCTCCTACAGGGGAGTGCAATACACATGGACCAGACTACCCCAGGGGTTCATTGACAGCCCCAGTATTTTCTCCCAAGCCTTACATGACTGTTTGCAATCCTTTCAACCCCACAATGGGTCTGTTCTAATTCAATATGTGGACGATTTGTTGTTGTGCTCTGATTCTTTTATGTCATGTTTACATGATACTAAATTGTTGTTGCTTCATCTTTCACAAACAGGGCACAAGGTGGCAAAGGATAAATTACAGCCATGTCAGACTAAGGTCAAATACTTAGGACACTGCCTCACTAAGGGGCTAAGACACCTGACAACCGACAGAATTGAGGCCATACAACACATGACCCTGCCGCAGAGCCAGAAGCAGATTCGTACTTTCTTGGGGATGTGTGGATACTGTAGGTCCTGGATCCCAGGTTTTTCTATTCTGGCATTACCATTGCAGGAGCTAGTCTCTTCCTCAAAACCAGAACGTGTCGTACACACAGAAGAGTCGGAGCAAGCGTTCTTTAATCTTAAAGATAGTCTGACAAGAGCACCTGCATTGGGAATACCTGATTATGAAAAGCCTTTTGAGCTATTTTGTACAGAAGCTGATGGCTGTGCAGCAGGTGTCCTCACACAGAAACATGGTGACGCTAGCAGACCGGTAGCATACTACAGTGCACAATTAGACAATGTGGCAAGGTCACTCCCAACATGTCTCAGAAGTGTAGCAGCAACGGCCCTTCTAGTAAGTAAGAGCGAGGATGTAGTATTAGGACATAATTCAACCATCTATACACCCCATGCTGTATCAGCTCTGTTAAATTCAGCCCAAACCAGACATGTTTCTTCAGCTAGATTCACAAAGTGGGAACTAGCCCTGATGGCACCCTCAAACATCACCATCAAACGATGTAGCACCCTAAATCCAGCTACATACCTTCCGTATGTGTCTCAAGAGACACAAAGGGTGGGAGGTGAGGAGACCCTGGTTGATGATGAGTTAGGCAAGAATACTGACACGCATGACTGTATGGAACACCTGAATCAGACCTTTACTGCAAGGCCCGACATACGTGACACCCCCTTAGAAAATGTAGATTTTACGTTTTATACAGACGGAAGTTGCCATAGACAGACAGAGACAGGAGAGCTATGTACTGGTTACGCTGTTGTAGACGATCAGGATGTGGTAGAAGCTGAACCCCTTGGTCCACCTCACTCAGCCCAGGTGGCGGAACTAGTAGCACTAAGGAGAGCGTGTGAATTGGCAGAGGGTAAATCAGCCAACATATATACTGACTCTAGGTACGCCTTCGGGGTAGTGCATGATTTTGGGGCCCTTTGGCGTCTTAGAAACTTTACGACAGCAGCAGGTACACCAGTGGCACACTCACAACACATAAAAGGACTTCTGACAGCGATACAGTTACCCAGAACAGTAGCCGTCATAAAGTGCAAAGCCCATACCTTTGAAGAAGACCCAGTGTCATTGGGCAACAACAGGGCAGACGAAGCTGCTAAATGGGCAGCAGGGCAACCTATGACTGTATCGACCGAGACTATGATGGTTTTTCAGACATTAGACACGCAGAAATTAATTGAAATGCAAGATTTGTGTTCCCTGCAGGAGAAGGCGGTCTGGAAGGCGAAGGGATGTGGTCAAGAGTCCTCAGGACTCTGGAGGGATGGACAAGGTAAGCCTGTAGCTCCCCGAACATACTATCCAAGCCTGGCTGAAGCAGCACACGGCCTGACTCACCTGGGTAAAGAAGGTATGTGCAAACTGGTGAGAGCATACTGGTGTGCTCCCGGATTTTCCTCTCAAGCTGGTAAGAAAGCAATGTCATGTCTTACTTGTTTGAGGAAAAATGTTGGGAAAACTATTCCAACTGAGCCATCCCACATCCCTCCTACAGACGGACCTTTTCAGGTAATACAAATTGACTATATCCAACTACCACCGTGCAGGAATCTAAAGTATGTGTTAGTGTGTATTGATGTGTTTTCCGGTTGGGTAGAAGCATATCCGGCAGCCACTAATACTGCTGTGTTCACTGCAAAGAAAATTGTACAAGACTTTGTGTGTAGGTTCGGTATCCCTAGAATCATTGAAAGTGATAGGGGTACCCATTTTACTGGTGATGTCTTCCAAAATATGTGTAAACTCATGGGAATCAGTAGCAGACTTCACACCCCTTACCGACCACAAGCCAGTGGTAAGGTGGAGAGAGTAAACGGTACTATCAAGAACAAACTAGGTAAGATAATGGCTGAAACTGGGTTGGCATGGCCTGAGGCTTTGCCGTTGGTCCTCCACAGCATTCGAACCACTCCTAGACCTCCTCTTAATCTGTCCCCCTTTGAGATACTGTTCGGACGACAACCTCATTTGATCGTGAGTCCACAAGACGACTTAAAGTGTAATAATGAAGTGACTGTACAATATCTTATAAGAATGAGTAGACAGCTGAAACAACAACAACAAAAACTAAAAATGCTGTCACCTGGTATGCCAGAGACGAACTGTCATGATGTTGAACCTGGAGACTATGTTATGATCCGCAATTTCTTACGTTCAAGTTGTTTAACAGACCGTTGGGAAGGCCCGTACCAAGTGCTGCTGACCAGTACTACATCACTGAAGGTTGCAGAGAGAGACACTTGGGTCCATTCCACCCACTGCAGGAGAGTCCATAATCCGGAGAAAGTGCAAGACAAGGCTCAGACCGACGACATAGAGCTGTCACTTGTGAGCCTGTTCCGGGAGACCTAAAGCCTGCAGCTGAGACACCTGAACCAGAGACGTTGCCTCAGAACTATCTTTCCAGCGATGGAGTGGCGGTTTTTGTTTTTCTTTTGTTCCAGGATTTTCCTTGTTTTTACTTTTTCTAGGACATTCTATTTTTGTGAAGGAGGATGGAGGACGGAGGAGAGTTCTGGGAGTGATACGGATGAAATAGAGGCCGAAGAAAAGTTAATAGGATATCCTGAGCAGCCCATTATCAAACTTGGTCCAGGGGTTATGAAAAGGTCTGCTAGCTCAGGAACTCGGAGGCAGTGTGAGGGGCTATTGTCTGATGAGTATTGTATCTGCAAGTTCTGCAACTCCCTAGTTGACGAGAGATGCATCCAACGATGCCAGTCCCCCAGTACTCTGAATATAGGCGGGCATCCTTTGGAGGATTATCACTCCCTGGTGGGTAAGGTGCTAAACCAAACTGAGTGTTGGGTGTGCTCTCACGTGCCTCAAGGGCAGCATAACATAGGACTAGTGCCATTCCCGCTAAACATATCCGAAGTACTCGAATTAAGGGGTGGGAGGCCCATAGAAGGGAGGTACAATAACACTAGGTCCCCTAGTCTGACGCTTCGACAATACTCCATAGGCAGATCGTTGCTGTGCCTAAACATATCTCATGCAAAGCGCCTGGAGAATTGGGAGGCTGACCTATCAGATCAGACAATGGCTCGCCACACTCATTTTAGAGAGAGACTCACAAGGTCACTACTAGGCAGGAATGCTGATGGAAGTCACAAGTTAGGGCGTATAACCAAACATAAGAAGGTATCTATTGGAAAAGTCTCTACAGATAAATGTGAAAATATCATTAATGCCGACACGTGTCTAGAGCAGATGGAGACACTAGGCATGGGTAGTTTTATCAAAACTCTGTGTGATATAATTCATGGGCATACTGTTCCTTATGTTCTCCCTGATGATGTGTATTTTGTTTGTGGGAGGAAAGCTTATTCCTGGGTGACTCCGAGTTCCAAGGGCTTGTGTTTCTTAGCTAAACTGGTTCCTGAAATCATGACTATTACTCATGAAGAAATGGTAGATATTCACAAGACTACATCACCACCATACATACACACACAGTATGAACACCGTGGCAAGAGAAATATGATTCCTGGTGAGGAACCCATAGCTACAAAATTGATTAGTGAAACTGCTGGTTTCCAAGTTATGGTTGCTCTAGATCTCACCAGGACCGCTCGGGGAACATTAAACTTTAAATATATCCAAGACCTAGCTAAATTAATAGATAATATCACCGAGATGTATGATGACACTTTCAGGTATACTGGAAGGGAGCTACAAGCGTACAAGAAGGAGTTGGTGCAACATAGACTGGTACTAAATTATCTCACCTCTATTACTGGTGGGTACTGTGTGACACTGGCCACCCAGTTCGGTGTCAAATGTTGCACGTACATTACTAATAATACGGAAGACCCTAAAGAGGTTATAGACCGGAAGATGGATGAAATTTTGCAGCTGAAATGGGAATTTCGAAAGAGCCATAATTCTTCGTTATATGAGGTCGGGGAAAAGGTGGCGGGTTGGTTCTCATGGTTGAACCCAGCAAAATGGTTCTCCGGTCTGGGGGAGTGGGTACAGGAAATGGTTGCTAGTGTAGGTAAGCTCCTTCTCCTTATACTGGGTGTCATCTTAGCAATTGGTTTAGTTGTCAAATGTGTTCCTACTGTGTTGAAGTGTGGAAAACGGTCTCATGGGAGTAACACTGAGAAAGAGACTGAAAGGGTGGTACCAGATACCGAGATCATGGTCTGTGAAGAAGTATTATATAATCCTGAACTTGAAACGGTGATTGGGTGATAGTTTATTACACTATCAAAGGGTGGAACTGTCAAAGTCAGCAAATTGGATAAAGTCATTTCAATTAAAGTCTAGCAAACTTGGTTGTCTTTGTCTGAAAAGAGGCGTACGGTACGCATCGACGTACAAGGGCACGCTACGGCGTGAAAGGGCGTACGCATCCACTACACGTGGCAGCAACAGTAATTGGTCTTTTACCATACATTCGCACAAACACGCATACTTATAAAATAGTACACATTATTGGTAGTTGCAACACATAGTCAGTTATGTCGAAATATAGTAGTATTTATATGTTATATCAGAGTTACATGCATATTAGTGAAATACACAGAACGGGTTAAAGGAATAACATCATGAGTGGTATCATAATGGACCTTGTTACATATCCTACTGTTTGGTGCGCTCTGCGAGGGAATCGCAGAGTGCATACGCAAGTTATGAATGATAGGGAATTATGAACTACTTAAGACTAAGGAATTCTGGCGGGAAGAGCAGAGCATACCCCCTGCAGAGATGACCCCCTCCTTTGGATTCCTTAGGATGAACCAGCCAATGATTGACGACCCCTTGGACATTCCTGAGACCCGGACCAATAGATGCAAGCCATACCATCTTCATTGTATTACTGTATTTGATTGTGTATAAAAGCAGCAGCTTGTGATCCAGAGGGCAGACTTCTTGTCCCCAGACTTCAGGATTGAATGACTGCACTGGATCCAGAGCGCCTGCGATAAGTAACGGCTGTATTTACTATTACTTCGCTTGAGCATATTTTTTCCACTTATTGCGAATAAATCTTTGTGCGTTGGAAACACAAATCGAGGTTCGACAATCGTTATTGGTTAGCGACAATACGCACATAACAGGGGACACGTTTGTAATTATGTTAAAGATGATAAATCTACCATATATATCAATTTGAATCTGTTCTAATATGAAATCTAGACACCACTTTAGTTGGGAGAGTGTGTTGAGTGGTGTTTCTATCCCATCCATGAGTGCTAATACCTTTTCCCTGTAGAGATGTGTCTCAACTAGACAGGTGAATTCTGCATTATATTTTCTAATCTGGGACAATACAAGTGATCGTTTAACCTAATCATTGAGGCCCCTAACATTCCAGGCAACTAAAAGGAACACCCTTCCCACCACAGGTCTATTTGCAGCCCTGATGATTCAGATTTAACAAAATGTTGCAAGAGAAAATAAGAAAGTAAAACCTTCATCTATGTTGGAGCCTATTGGAGCCAACTCTGAGCATTGAATAGAAAAACAACATAGCTGATTAAATACACACAAACTACAGTCACATTATATATGAGAAAAAAGCAATATTGAATAGATGCATACTCAAAATTTGTGACAACTCTAACAATCTCAACATACCCCGTATACCCCAAATGCCTATTTCTATCTGTGGTATGTTTGTTTCCTTAAACCAAGAAAAATTGCCCACAACTTTAACTTTGCTATATTTAGTCAATATAAATTTAAAAAAATAAACTGAGTGAAGGGGGGTAACCAACCCTAACTATTCAAGCAGATCCTCTCCAGTGTAATATAATTCACAGCCCTGCCACCAGTGTTAGCTTAGGTTATTATGCATCAGTAATTAGGATAGAATTGATCCACATAGACTTTGGACGATGTAAATCAAACCATGCAGCAGAGTAAAATATTAAGTCGCATTTGAAAAACATCCCTGGCTCTAGCATCCGTTCTTCTTTCCAGAAGTGGTGGAGCCAACCATCCGTAATCTAGCTGGGATTTGCGTGAAGTTAGGCAGTTGTAATTTGTGCACTTTCCTTTTAACCTGTGTGAACTGGGATTTTTTTCTGGATTTCCAGAGCAAAATCAGGGAAAATAAATACTGTATGATTCTCATTTTTAGTCTCAGTCCTTAATGTAGAATCTTGGCTATGAAAGTACAAGATGGGGCAGCACGGTGGCAAAGTGGTAGCACTTCTGTCTCACAGCACTGGGGTCATGAGTTCAATTCCCGACCATGGCCTTATCTGTGAGGAGTTTGTATGTTCTCCCTGTGTTTGCGTGGGTTTCCTCCGGGTGCTCCGGTTTCCTCCCACACTCCAAAAACATACTGGTAGGTTAATTGGCTGCTATCAAAATTGACCCTAGTGTCTACCTGTCTCCCTCTCTGTCTGTCTGTGTGTGTGAGTGTCAATATTAGGGAATTTAGACTGTAAGCTCCAATGAGGCAGGGACAGATGTGAATGAGTTCTCTGTACAGCGCTGCGGAATCTGTGGCGCTATATAAATAAATGGTGATGATGATGGGGCACCTGGCTGAGGAGACCAGGGTGGAAGGTGGTGTGCGCTCTCCACCGAGAAAAGACATCTCTTCAAGGAATAATTCTGGACTGCATCCCCCAGCCTTTTCCAGAAGCAGAACAAATCCGGGATTATTTTGTCTCAGTCTCCCCTCTAGATCTCACATTTTCTGTTTACATTGATTGATTTGTGCCACTATTTTGGAGATATTTCCCCTCATAGGGGCAGTAGGGTCTTCCAGGGTGGATCAACCCCCTCTCTTGACAGTTGTGTATGACTAGCAAGAAGTCAGACAGCACCTCTGCAGTCTTGTCTGTGACACTATTTTTAGAGGATGTAATAACTTAAAGCACTTGGAAAGATAGGATATCTTCCTGGGTTTAGTGATCCGGATCAGCCGAAGAAATGGAGAGGCCACAGAGCCAAAGTTATATCATTAGCATTATTATTGGTGGAGGGGGAGTAGCACTAAAGATAAAAAATAGGAAGTTGTGCGCAGTGCAAGTAATATGTTGAGGTTCCCTGGGAGGACAGTCACAGTGAGGAGTAAAGCCGACAGATAGATGGATAGGTTGTTAAAGAGAAAAAGGTGCGCTTCTTTAAATGAATGAAATGTGTACAAGTGAATAAAATGATTTGAGACGGCAGCCAAGGACAAATGAGACCTATGTGCATGTGCAAACAAAAGAAAGTTGTTGTCCGGCGCTCACAAACAAACAATATATAAATCACTTTGTGTCAGCATATACATAAAGGAGAATTTTATGCACAATATAGCTATATTGGAATCAAGGTCACCTGCCAGCGTCAAAGCATCTCCTGTAGACGAGTCCCTAAGCTAGTGAAACAAATTTATATTCAGGGTGTCAAATTTAAAACCTTCCCTGTACCTCCATCTTATGAAGCATGCAGCAACTGGAGGGAGTGGTCAACTCCCAGAAAAACAAACTAGAAATTAGTGAAATAGAAAAAGGACTATCAGACGGCTTGGACTATTGGCCTCTTAAGACCAGAGAAGGGCAGGAATGGGACCAATCCCATCCCAGTTTGTAAAGAGGATGTTTTGTGCAGAATATATTTGGTCCAAATAGCAGTAGGTATGAAAAAGGATCCTTGCTTCCTACTTCTCCATGTTAAGCCAAGCCACGCCCAAAGGCAGACATATTTAACTTGTGTCTGTGTATATTGGCACATATTTAGCTATGTGCAAATTCTTATTTATATAGCGCAATCATATCACGTTGCACCATGCAAACAATATGTAATCATTCACATCAGTTCCTGCCCCATTGGATTTTACAGTCTAAATTCCCTATAAGACACACATACTGTCCATTTTGTCAGAAATCAGTTAACTTACCAGTATGTTTTAATAAGGAAATACTGAATAATCCTACAAGACTGGACAAGAGAGTTAGCAGTTACTAATATTGTTCAGCAGTATATTATCCAGTGGAGATGTAAACTGCACAGCTGCTATAGGGACCATTGAAATTACTTCTGCAGAGTTATGTTTGAACTTGAACAAATTAATACTGCAAGACTATATTAAACAATGTATACTAATCTGCTGTGAAATATTCCTCTCCTGCATGGTTGCAAAGGTACAGTTCCAGTTGTGATGAATAATTTATAACTGTTGAAACCAGGATAGTTATGCTCTATGGTTCTTTCATATGCATCATGTTGTAACAGTGGAGATTCATTTCACAAACCTGTATAAAAACTAGTGAAGGTGAAAACTGCATGGTTATAAAAGGAACCAGTGGAGATAAATACAGCAAAGTTTTATAAAAATCACTGGGGATGAATCCTGCACAGCTGTATAAGGACAAGTACTGTTACAAGTGGATACTGTGGGAATGATACCAGCTGGAGGAGCTAGGATAACTGCAACTGTAAATTAAGTTGAAAGTTTGGGAGCAAGACATTTTGTAAAAGGTGGAAAGGGTCAAGTTCAAGATGAATACTGGCTAAGGCCCAATGGTAATGAATACAACCTATTTACCAGTTTGGTTGAATACTGCTCATTTGTATCAGGACCAGTGGAAACAAATATGACACTGCTATATAAGTATCAGTTTAGGTGAATGCTGCACAGCTGGAAAGGACCAGTATTACAGACCTTTTAAAATATATTTTCAGCACTGCTAAACAATGCATACCTGTATCCAAACTAATGCAAACATGAAATATAGATCTCTCTTTGGCATGAGATTTTTAGTTTGGCAGTCTTCTTTCTTACCTGTTTGAGAAGTAGTTTCAAAAGTTTGTTTTGAGATCAACATTAACTGTTTCTATTTTGGTATCTGAATTAAATGTCTTTACACCCCATCTACATGAATATATTTTTTCTTTCTTTCTGCCTTATTTTAATTGTATTGTAGACAAAAGAACCTACCCTATAAATGCCGCCCTGTTATTAGATCAGTGTTACCACTACCTTTCTAAGGCTTTGTACAATTCTGCTGGGAGTTTTCCAATATAATTAGGCTTTGAAATAATGGCCTTAGAGAATGATCTTATAACAACTCACTATGGGATTTATCTGTCTTGGGTTGTCCTTAAAATTAGACTTTTTTTCTCATGGACCTTTAATTAAACATACTGCCTAATTATCAGTATCTATGATACTCTAAATGTAATCTAAATGTTCTAGTTATTGCCACCTGTCAAAGCTTTTGCTGTTATTCCAAACACCAATATATATTTAATTTAAACATCTTTAAAAAAGTGTTGCCAGGCTTCTTGCACTGTAGTAAGTGTTCATATTTTTAATGACAGATTTAAAAAATACAGGTCATTGAAAATGACAAGTCTATCCAAAATGTATGTATTGTAGGCTATTGTAATACTGCAAATCATTATTAAGGAAACCCCAGCAATTTAAAAAGAATGTACTGTTGTTATGATAATGAATGCTGTCATTGTCTTTGTTTTTTTCTTAGTAAAGAGACATTAGAAAGAAATTCTTGAGCCAAAATGATTGGGATGTTAAGGGGATTTGTTTTCTTTAAGACAACAAAATTTTAACTTGCTGCCACCCACTCAAGGCTCAGCTAGATGAAAAGGGATTGGTATGGGGTTGTAATAAGGCACATAGTGGGATAATCCACCCCCCTCTTCCTTTAGGAATATTTGACATCACCACCTGTTCTATAATTTCTCCTCCTGCTTAATTAGCTCCTGGCTCGGATTCCATTTGGAATCTGAGAACAAATCACAGAAATCCTCAGTGAGCTGTCCAAGAAAACTGTAGAGGTTTTTTCTTTCATTTGAAAAATAATATTAAACAGTCAAAGAAAGAGAACAAAACAATATATATATATATATATATATATATATATATATATATATATATATATACATATATATATATATATATATATATATATACATATATATATATATATATATATATATACATATATATATATACACATATATACATATATATACATATATATATATATACACATATATATACATATATATATATATATATATATATATATATATATATACACACATATATATATATATATATATATATATATATATATATTTATATTTAAAAAAGAGTCAACTGATGGTGAGCAGAGCTAGACTTTTTTGGTTATAGAGTTAGTTCCCAGGGGAACTTAAAGGGCATATGATCATAATATCTTTAACGTGGTTAAGCAGTAATCGTTGATGTATTTGCCATCCATTAACTTTATTTCATCTTCTTATGGCTTACACTTCAATCATTTACAACAAGCCATACATAAAATATACATACTACTGAGTGTTTCGTTTATGGGCGCAGGGACCCTGAACTGGCCTGGCAAGCAGTAAGACTCCGATTACTGCTATCTGCCAGTGTCACTGGGCAGCTGCCCCAGTGATATTTTAATGATAAATTGTGTAAATGATGATTTTCTATCTTTGTGATAGGTAGTGCTAGAAAATCATTAAGTTAGTAGATATTAATACCTCCTTGCGCTGGCTCCAGTCTTCTGATTGGTGGACTATGCAGCCCAAGCTACGAGAGCTGAAGCCTGCCAGATGGAATGCTACTTATAGTGCTTCAATTCAGTTTTGATGAATGCACAGTGCATCAACAATATATGCTCTGATTGGTGAATAGCCATCACTATCCACCAGAGTGCTGTCTGCTGGTTATTGCTATAAATTAGCCAGTACTTAAATGCTGGCATAATGTCACTACAGAATACATCATTAAAATCTTTACCAAATAATACCTGTAGAAAATACAGATAACTAACAGGGTTGTATTTCATTATATTTAAATTGTATCATGTGATTTTAAAAAGGGCAATCCAAACCATGGAAATTTCATAATCAATTATCACATAATATTAGAGAAACATCATGAGAAATATACATGTTCTGTGTATAATAACTATTCAAAATAGTTATTAGGATATCATATATCCTGTATATTGATATCCTGCATAACCTCATTTTTTCAATTAGAAAAAATCAGTAAAAAAATAATAGCATGTATAAAGTTTACAACACACATTCAATGTTGTACTATCAATGATACCTTGTCGAATCAATTTAAGTGCATCAAGCTCCCCACACTATTCAACGAAAAGATGAATTTACTACAAGATCAATCCAGGCTTTTTCTAATTAGTTAGAATAACTTATTCTATATAAATAACATAGGTATTACTGTGTATATGTGTAATAAAAATTACGGTATAAATGTGAGATAAAATGTGACTAAGTGTAGTGCTGAAGAAACAGCAAAACAAAATAAATTCACTATAGTGCTAAAATGAATGTGATAAAAAGCCTTTAAAATAGTGATAGTCTTTCAAGTAGTTACACGCAAACTTGGACAAAATATGCATATGAAGCTACGGTACAATTAAGCAGAAATATGGTAAATAGCTCTTTAGAATGGCAGGTTATGTGAATCAAAAACAACATAAACATATGTGGAAAGGGTTTTCTGTTTAATTAATAAATTATAGTATAACTCACATACAATACACATTTAACCATTTCAATGTCACAGTACAACAAATGTCGAGTGTTACTACATATCACTGCTATTCATTTAAGTTACATTGCAAATAACAAATACTTTTTAAATTTCACAGAAACCTACAATAATAAAATAACCCCCATAATACCATATAAACAATACCCAAAAATCATTAACATCAGAGATACAGTTGAAACATAAAATTCAAACATATTACATTTTCAGTTTATTAAGGTCTAATTTAAATATGTAGGTATCAATTATTTATTCAAATTTCCATAATGAATTTTAACTATATTCATACAAATGTATTTATTTGTTGCTGAATCACTTTTAAATCATAAATAAATTTGAGGGTACATAAATACAATATTTTAGTCATGTTATAATATATGTTTTCATGATAGAATGAAGAACCTACAAAAGGGAATTAAAACAAGTATAATCGCTCCAAAGCTGGTAATGTATCAAACCTCACATGTTTATTTCAAAAGTTTAGTGGGGCTGACACTCCTTTTGTGTATATTTTACCATTACTAGGAACTTCCTCCAGCCGAGGTGACTATGTTAGTGCATTGTAAGAACTAATTCAACTTTCTACTGCATCTCTGTATCAATAAATCATTAATAATATCAATATATAGCTAGGTGCTAGCATTAGATTAGTGTGATTTATTAATGTACAGATGCAAGTTAGACATGGCGCAAGCCCCATTTGAACTGACCTTGTCCCCACCAAGATATAAAAGTTTAAGAAGTGTAAGAAATCTTGAATACTTTAAAAATAGTCTCTCACCTCTTGTTTATTTCCAAGCCCACCAAATGTAAGACATATTTTTTATGAGTAACTTCCACGCCAGCGATTTATAGACATATTTTGTTCACGTTTCTGTCAGTTTTTATTATACTTGCAATGATCATGTGACATTGGTACAAGCAATTTTGTTCTGCACGTTAGGACATCATCAATCACACGTGCTTAGGGCTGAAGAAATAGAGCCTTGCATGTTTTGTTACTACCTATGGACCAATGTATAACAGTTATGAACAAACTAACCAAGTAAGAAGACTTAAAGAATCATTATAACAATGTGGAGAATTCAAACAGGGATAGAGACTAGAGGGGAGGGAGAGAACCTGGGGAATGTTAGTAAGCGTAAAGTGAGGGGAGAAGACTGAAGCAAAGACAAGAGGAGAGCATTTTTATATGAAAGCTGATCGCTTACTTGGATTGAAATGTGTTCTCAACATAGTGTGTGGTCCAGGCAAGCCATGTATTGGAAAATTAAGTGAAGCAATCGTGTTTTATGCTAGTGATGTGTTAAAGTTTGTGTATTTCCCAGGTTTTGTTAATTAGGGCTTGAATAGCAGGGGAGCTTTTTTTCTAGTTAAGGGCTATGAGGCACCTACTTGCTGAGAAGCCTGCAACTTTTTAACTCAATCCTAATACATTAATGTAGCAGTCAAACATTTTTTTTTTATTACAAATTGTTTTCAATGTTGACACTCTGAAACAAAGTCTCTGACTACAAATTGAAACATCTATACATATATCATTTAGATGGCTGTGTACATGATAGCGTTATATAATCAATATCTGTTATAGACTATGAAAGACAAACCACAAGGATTAAATAACCATTCTTGCCATCTATAGGTAAATAGGCATTTATATGGCATAGATATAAGAACCTTCTGAACATTTCAAATATAGGGCAATGATAAAGGTACAATGTAATCCACTGCTGCTGTGCTGGAAAGTACCCTCACTTCACAATAGAATAGGTGGGTCATCAGCAACTCTTCTTAATTCATACCATGAGGTTGAGAATTTCTTTTTATAAATCTGTGATTTAGGGGGGAATTCAATTGACAGCGTAACTCATGAGAATAATGCGGCCCGTGCACTATTATCGTTACTATGGTAATAGTGAGCATTATTACCATTAGTAATAGCTCTGAGAGCCATGAGCAGAAATCCAAATTAAAATTACCACACTAACAGTAATAGTGCGCGGGCCGCATTACTCTCACAAGTAACGTTGTCAATTGAATTTGAGTGGCTTCAAGCTAATCCATCTTGAATATGTAAAATTATTTTTCTTTAAACAAATTTAGGGAGGGAGTCCCGGACTGTGACCACATCTGCAGAATAGTTTTTCTGGCCATTGCACTGCGGACTAAAAGAAGTCATCTGGCCCATAGGCAGGATGCCCAGAATGGCCCAATGAGGTGTAACGGTAAAATAATATGCCAGTAATAGCAAAAGTTTTGACTTGAAGCCAAAACGTCCTGACTAGGGGGAACTCCAAACCAACCAATTTTTTAATCATATCACCCAATATATAATATGCACATCATTTTTGCAGCTATGTAGTTGAAATGTAGCATGAATATAACAGTTTCTCTGAATTTCTAAGGATTAACTCTGATCCAGAATGTAACAATACTGTAATACTGTGAATAATAAGAGATGGCTGTCTGTAAAGTTCTGTTGTAATGAATTGAGTCAAAGGAGGGAGTGGGTGAAATTCAAATATCTTTTCACAGTCACATGATACGGATCTGGCTGGATTTTGCTACATACACGTGTTAGAAATAGCTCTTCGTATTTACATCAGCATGCAAAATTACAACTATTATCAAGCGGGTGCTGTCACTTGCAGGGATATTACCAATATGAAGTATGTCATTACGCTCACCAGTTATAAAGATTAAAGTAAAAAAACAAAAAAAACATGTTCCTAACCATACATAAAGGAATATCTAAGGGGAGCACATTAAGACAGTCTGGAAAATAAGCAAAATTATACTTACTGTTAATTTCAATTCCTTGAAGTACTCCATGGCAGCCCTCACAAATGGGTTAACTCTTGGTCAGCTGAGTAGACAGAAAACAGTTGATACCCCCGCAAAAAGTATATAGTGTGAAGAATCCTCCCTTCACTGTCTTTGAGAAACCTCTGTGAAAAACATATAAATGGGGGTGGGTATTAAGGCTGCCATCAAGTACTTCAGGGGAACGAAATTAACAGAGAGCATAATTTGCCACTTTTCTCTTCAGACTCCATGGCATCCCTCATGAATGGAATGTACCCAAACGATAACATAGGGTGGGTCAATAAAATAAAGACAACACTGCTCAAATCAATGTAAATAAAAATGTTATTGTTCAACTACTCCAAAAAAATTCCTTCCAAACTGAGCATGAGTCGAATATGCGAAATCCAGAAGGTAATGCCTACAGAAGGTATGAAGATCCTGCTGCTTTGCATAGTTTGTTTGCTGAAGTCTGAGCCTTGTGTGCCCAGGAACTTGCCACTGTCACAGTGGAATGCTCCCTCAGTATTTTTTGCACCTCACATCCATTCCAATTATAAACAATAGTGTTATTGGATGGGGCTTGCCCTTGATGTGGACCTTCCAGAAATACAAGGAGATTATCATACCCCTGAATTCCTTTGTTCTCAAGAGTTACGTAATCTTTCCTCACTTTCATCAATAGGATTTGGACAAAGAGATGAAAGTACAATTTCTTGATTGAAATGAAATGTGAAAACTAGGCAAGAAGGCAGGATTTGCTTGCTCATAGCACTACTTTATCACTGTACAGGTTCAAAAGTGGTTCCATGCACCATAAAGCCTGAAGAAAAAAGAAGAGGAGAGCCCAGATGCACAACTGCACAGGAGGATAAGTATACCAGAATCTGCAGTTTGAGTAACAGACGCCTTACAGGTCTTGAGTTGGCAGCTTCCTTAAATAGGAGATGCCAAATAACATTGTCATCTACAACAGTAAAAAAACAACTCATTGGCAAATAGTTGCAAAGAAAAAGCCATATATGAAAATGATAAGTAGGAAAAAAAAAATATTAACAAAGACATTGGATGGTAGATGACTGGAAGAGTGTTATGGATGCATGAGTCAGTATTGAGCTCGAAGAGAACATATGTGAGAAGTAGAGCAAGGAATAATGAACTAGAAAGATTACCACTCTATTTTACAACATCATGCCATACCCTGTAGTCAGCGCTTAATTGATTCAAATTTCAACATGCAGTAGGACAATAACCCCAAGCATAATTCTAAGCTACGCAAAAACACAATCGCCAGATCTCAACCTGTCACGGGCACTAGGAGTCTTTACCCAGGGATCACCAGGTGGTAGGCTTACCAGAGCAATGTAGGTGGTAATAGGGTACTCTGGTAGCAGGGTGATCACGGAACAGTAAATAGCAGATGATGAGATGCTCAGGAAAGTCTATGACTAGCAACACTGGTAATATGGAGGTAATAGTACACGAGGAACTGTATGGACAAGGACACGTGAAGGTAGTCAGTGGTCTGCGATAGCAAGTTGTACCACTGCTATAGTGAGGAGGAATGTCCAACAGAAACGAGGAAGTGATGAGAGTCAGCGGTCTGCGGATAGCAAGTTGTACCGCTGTCTGGGTGAAGGAATGGAATCCAAGTGGAGGTATCCGGGGAGTCAGTGGTCTGCGATAGCAAGTTGTACCACTGCTATGTGAGAGGATACTGGAACAGGTGATACTGGAAACAGGGATCAGTGGTCTGCTACTAGCAAGTTGTACCACTGAATATATATGTGAGGAGGTGCACGGGGAGAGACTGCAACACAGGGTAAACACGGCACCTTAACACGATCCACAGTAATATGCACAATATAGATATGTATATATGAATGACTGAACAGCACTGCAAATATGAAAGGTCTCTTGAAGTAATCCGGCACAAGATAGTACAGTCAATGATGGTAATAGTCTCAGCGGATAGTAAACTCCAGAGGAGAACAAACTCAGTCCAGCAAGGTATGCAATACACCAGCACAGTCAATGAGAAGTATGCATACCGTGGTTCAGAAGCAGGCAGTCAGACAGGAGTGCAGCAATACCTGAGCGGCAGGAGGCCGGCAGGATGAGAAGTCCCTGGATAGATGAAGCAGAGGTCTAGTAGGTGCAGCGCACAGGTAAGTAAACCAACAGGGACACGAATCCACAGGAATTGGTAGAACGCGGACTGGACTCTTGGAGGACCCAGGAGAATGGTGATGATCTAGCAGCAGGATAGCGGATGAGACAGGAATCCAATGCTGACAGGCGGGTAGAGACCAGCGGAACACAGGAAGGCGTGGAGAGCGGATCAGCAGTAGATGGACGATTAGCGCTGGCAGCAGCAGCAGGACTCTGCGGATCCCCGGAGGTAACCAGTAGCAACCAGCAGGTGCAAATAGCGATGGAACACGGGTGAGCAGAGTAGACCAGGAGCTGTTGATCACGGAGAGTAGCGGATGGCAATAATAGCAGCAGTCTCGAGGAAACACGGGAGAGATGAGATGAAGATTGTAGCGCACAGAGGTAGCGGATAGGAATCAGCTCACAGTCACGATGTTGAAACACAGACGAGTTGCAAGCTGGAGTCTGTAGTGCACGGAGGCAGCGGGTAGGACTCAGCTAACAGTCACGATGTTGAAACACAGACGAGTTGAACGCTGGAGACTGTAGTGCACAGAGGCAGCGGATAGAAATCAGCTAACAGTCACGATGTTGGAACACAGACGAGTTGCAAGCTGGAGGCAGTAGTGCACGGAGGCAGCGGATAGGAATCAGCTCACAGTCTTGATGATGAACAGGTGAGTAGATGTGGAGAGTGGCTGAAGTGCACGGAGGCAGAGGATAGGAATCAGCTCACAGACTTGATGATGAACAGGTGAGTAGATGTGGAGAGTGGCTGAAGTGCACGGAGGCAGCGGATAGGAATCAGCAAACAGTCACAATGATATGAGATAGAGTTGAAGTGGCTTAGAAGACTGTAGTGCACGGAGGCAGCGGATAGGAATCAGCTAACAGTCACGATGATACAATTGATGGTAGAAGTGGTATGGGAACCACAGTAGTAGAAGTGGTTTGGAAACCACAGAGGTAGAAGTGGTTTGGAAACCACAGGAATCAGCAGCGCTGAACAAACGAGGAAACACCTTCAGAGACTCATGGGGAATGAGACTCCAAGATCAGGCAACGTGGTGTTGACCACAGGTGCTTAATATAGGGAGTGTTGCCTGATCTGCCAATTAAGTTAAAGGGACATACACTGAAGGGTAGGAAAGGGCTGCGCATGCGCAGACCCTCAGGATGGAGGACGGCCACGGTTCCTAAATGTCCGGGAAGAGGCACTCACGGTCCGGTGAGTGACAGTACCCCCCCTTTTAAAGGTGGGCACAGAACGCCTGGAACCGGGTTTGTCCGGATTTTTGGAATAAAACTTCTTCAAAAGGGCAGGAGCATTAAGATCTTCAGCTTTGATCCAAGAGCGCTCCTCAGGACCAAAGCCCTTCCAATGAACGAGGAAACGGAGGACTCCTCGCAAAATTTTTGCATCCAATACCTCAGTAATCTCGAAATCCTCCTCCTGATGAACTTGAACTGGCTGCGGAGCTGAGGGAGGAGTTGAGAAACGGTTGATGATAAGAGGTTTGAGCAAGGACACATGGAAAGCATTGGAAATCCGAAGATTCTTAGGAAGAAGAAGTTTAACACATACTGGATTGATTATTTGGATGATCCTATATGGACCAATAAAACGAGGGGCGAATTTCATAGATGGGACCTTCAAACGAATATTTTTGGTAGATAACCAGACACGATCTCCAATTTTTAGTGGTGGAATAGCCCGCCTCTTTTTATCTGCAAACGACTTATATTTGTTAGATGTCTTCTTTAAACAGGTTTTGACCTGAGACCAGATATTTTTGAAGGTCTGACAAACAGTCACCACAGCAGGAACTTGGGTGGGCGGGAGGGCAGGAAATTCCGGAAAAGACGGATGGTGACCGTAGACCACAAAAAATGGAGTTTTGGATGATGACTCATGGTACATGTTGTTATGGGCGAATTCAGCCCAGGGAAGCAATTCTACCCAGTTGTCTTGATTGGCTGAAGAGAACATCCTTATAAAAGTCTCAAGATCTTGATTGACTCGTTCAGTTTGTCCGTTAGATTGCGGATGGTAAGAAGATGAGAGTGCTAATCGTATGCCCAAGGTTTTACAAAGGGCTCGCCAGAATCTGGAAACGAATTGTACTCCTCTATCAGACACAATCTCCGACGGACATCCATGGATACGGAAGATCTCTTTAATGAAATGTTCAGCCAGAATAGACGAGGAAGGCAAACCAGACAGAGGGACGAAATGAGCCATCTTCGAAAATCTGTCCACCACCACCCAAATAGTATTATGATTCTTACTAGGTGGTAAATCAGTAACGAAATCCATACTAATATGGGTCCATGGTTTGGACGGAATGGGTAGTGGTCGCAGCAACCCTGCTGGAGTTCTGCGGGAGGATTTGAACTGGGAACATAACTCACAGGAAGCAATGAACTCTTTGACGTCTCTCCTCATTGAAGGCCACCAGTAAGTTCGAGAGAGAATCTCAAAGGTCTTGTGTTCACCGGCGTGTCCAGAAAAACGGGAGGCATGGAACCACGAAAGGATTTTCCTCCTTAGAGTAGGAGGTACAAGGGTCTTCCCAAATGGTAGCATTTTGGTGGATGAAGCAGCCAGTGAGATACATTTGGGATCTAGAATAGTATGGTTGGAAACCTCTTCTACATCAGAGGACGTCACAAAAGCTCTAGACAGAGCATCAGCTTTTTTGTTCTTGGCAGCTGGTTTGAAGGTTATAATTAATTCAAAACGGGAAAAGAAAAGAGACCATCTTGCTTGACGAGGGTTCAAGCATTGGGCAGACTGGAGATATGACAAGTTCTTATGATCCGTGAAGATCGTCACCGGATGGCGAGCTCCTTCCAATAAGTATCTCCATTCCTCTAATGCAGCTTTAATAGCCAGTAACTCCTTGTCCCCGATAGTATAATTCTTCTCTGCGGGCAGAAGACCCCGAGAATAGAAGGCACAAGGATGGAATTTTTGCTGTTCCGAGCGTTGGGAGAGAATGGCTCCCAGGCCCACATTAGAGGCATCTACTTCTAGGAAGAAGGGAAGTGTCACATCAGGCTGTCGAAGAATTGGAGCCGAGGAGAAGGACTCTTTGAGAATTTGAAAGGCTTGGAGAGCCTCAGATGACCATTGCTTAGGATTAGCCCCTTTCCGAGTCAGGGCCACAATAGGGGATGCAATGGAAGAGAAGTCTTGAATGAAGCGTCTATAGTAATTGGCAAAACCTAAAAAACGCTGGATAGCACGAAGAGTAGTTGGCTGGGGCCAATGTAGTATAGCATTCACCTTGTCTGGATCCATCTTCAGGCCAACTCCGGAAACTATATACCCCAAGAATGGAATCTGGGGCAATTCGAATGAACATTTTTCTAATTTACAGAACAATGAGTTTTTCCGTAGCCTGGAGAGGACTTCTGCCACATGTTGGTGATGAGAAGGCAGGTCCTGTGAGAAGATCAATATGTCGTCCAGGTAGACGACGACACATACATATAATAAGTCCCGAAAGATCTCATTGATGAAGCCTTGGAAAACAGCGGGGGCATTACACAGCCCGAAAGGCATTACCAGATATTCGTAATGCCCGTCTCTGGTGTTGAACGCTGTCTTCCATTCGTCACCGGAACGAATTCTAATTAAATTGTAGGCACCACGAAGATCCAACTTAGTGAAGATACGGGCTCCCTTGATGCGATCGAATAACTCAGTGATCAACGGAATGGGATACCGATTCTTGATAGTAATGGCATTGAGTCCACGAAAATCTATGCAAGGGTGTAATGATCCATCCTTCTTTTTGACGAAGAAGAACCCAGCTCCAGCGGGAGAGGTGGAAGGTCGAATAAACCCACGCTGGAGGTTCTCCTGTATGTACTCAGATGTGGCTTGAGTTTCAGGTAACGAGAGAGGATAGACCCGACCCCTGGGAGGAGTCTTGCCAGGTAGAAGGTCGATCGGACAATCCCAAGAACGATGAGGAGGAAGACGTTCAGACTGAGCTTTATCAAACACATCAGTAAATGAAGCATACTGAGGAGGAAGTCCCGGTGAGGAAGATGAAATAGAAGATTGCTGTACTTTGAGAGGAATAACTTGGGAAAGGCACCGATGGTAACATTCAGACCCCCAAGACGTAACTTGAGGAGTGCGCCAGTCAATCTGGGGAGAGTGACACTGAAGCCATGGAAGGCCTAAGACAACCGGACTTGTCGTAACTGGAAGGATTAAAAACGATATTTCTTCATGGTGCAGGGCACCAATCTGAAGTGTTACTGGAGACGTACTCTGGGTGATGAGACCATTGATGAGACGTGATCCATCTATAGCCGTCACAGTAATGGGTGTTCTTAACGTAATTACTGGTAGAGACCATTGATGCACTAATGATTTGGAAATAAAATTTCCTGCTGCTCCGGAATCAATCAATGCCTGTGACTCAAAGGTTTTGGTAGCAAAGGAAATCGTAACATCAAAAGCGCAGACTTTAGATTTCATAGAAGATGGAGAGGACTCCAGGGACCCTAACTTCACCTCTCCAGAACTAGTTAGGGCCTGGCATTTCCCGATCTCTTAGGGCAAGAGCTGAGCATATGAGTGGAATCAGCACAATAGATACAGAGTCTATTCTTGACTCTTCGTTTCCTCTCCTCTGAAGATAATTTGGACCGTCCTATCTCCATGGGAATCACAGAGGGTGAAACAGGACGAAATTGAGGGTTTGAACGAAGAGGTGCTTTAGCAGAAGTTGTTTTCTCAGCCTCTCTTTCACGAAATCTCATATCAACACGATGGCAAAGAGAGATCAGATCTTCAAGTGACGAAGGAAGCTCCTGGGTAGTCAGTGCATCTTTAATTTTATCGGAGAGCCCCTGCCAGAAGGCGGCAACTAGGGCTTCAGTGTTCCACTGAAGTTCAGAGGCTAAGATCCTAAATTGAATGACGTACTGGCCTACTGTATGAGATCCTTGTCGCAAACGGAGGATGCTGGAAGCAGCGGAGGTCACACGACCTGGTTCATCGAACACACTTCGGAATGTAGAAATGAATTTGGCACTATCTTGCAATATTGGGTCGTTTCTCTCCCACAAAGGGGAGGCCCAAGCCAGGGCTTGTCCAGAAAACAAAGAGATAAGATAGGCCACTCTGGAACGATGGGTAGAAAAATTTTGAGGTTGGAGCTCAAAATGGACTGAACATTGGTTAAGGAAACCCCTACAAGTTTTGGGGTCCCCATCGTACTTTGACGGAGTAGGCAGGTGAAGCGTGGAAGCTGTAGACACCTGGGATGGCACTGGGGAAACGGAGGAAAGCACAGGAGCCTCAGTAGTGGCTGTCACAGTCTGTCCAGATGTTCCTTGGGAGGTTAATGATTGATAACACTGAAGTAACAGCTGTTGGCGGGCATCCTGTTGCTCCACACGGCTGACCAGATGCTGCAGCATCTCTTTGGCGGTAGGTTCCGTATCTGGGTCTGTCATGGCCTGATCTTACTGTCACGGGCACTAGGAGTCTTTACCCAGGGATCACCAGGTGGTAGGCTTACCAGAGCAATGTAGGTGGTAATAGGGTACTCTGGTAGCAGGGTGATCACGGAACAGTAAATAGCAGATGATGAGATGCTCAGGAAAGTCTATGACTAGCAACACTGGTAATATGGAGGTAATAGTACACGAGGAACTGTATGGACAAGGACATGTGAAGGTAGTCAGTGGTCTGCGATAGCAAGTTGTACCACTGCTATAGTGAGGAGGAATGTCCAACAGAAACGAGGAAGTGATGAGAGTCAGCGGTCTGCGGATAGCAAGTTGTACCGCTGTCTGGGTGAAGGAATGGAATCCAAGTGGAGGTATCCGGGGAGTCAGTGGTCTGCGATAGCAAGTTGTACCACTGCTATGTGAGAGGATACTGGAACAGGTGATACTGGAAACAGGGATCAGTGGTCTGCTACTAGCAAGTTGTACCACTGAATATATATGTGAGGAGGTGCACGGGGAGAGACTGCAACACAGGGTAAACACGGCACCTTAACACGATCCACAGTAATATGCACAATATAGATATGTATATATGAATGACTGAACAGCACTGCAAATATGAAAGGTCTCTTGAAGTAATCCGGCACAAGATAGTACAGTCAATGATGGTAATAGTCTCAGCGGATAGTAAACTCCAGAGGAGAACAAACTCAGTCCAGCAAGGTATGCAATACACCAGCACAGTCAATGAGAAGTATGCATACCGTGGTTCAGAAGCAGGCAGTCAGACAGGAGTGCAGCAATACCTGAGCGGCAGGAGGCCGGCAGGATGAGAAGTCCCTGGATAGATGAAGCAGAGGTCTAGTAGGTGCAGCGCACAGGTAAGTAAACCAACAGGGACACGAATCCACAGGAATTGGTAGAACGCGGACTGGACTCTTGGAGGACCCAGGAGAATGGTGATGATCTAGCAGCAGGATAGCGGATGAGACAGGAATCCAATGCTGACAGGCGGGTAGAGACCAGCGGAACACAGGAAGGCGTGGAGAGCGGATCAGCAGTAGATGGACGATTAGCGCTGGCAGCAGCAGCAGGACTCTGCGGATCCCCGGAGGTAACCAGTAGCAACCAGCAGGTGCAAATAGCGATGGAACACGGGTGAGCAGAGTAGACCAGGAGCTGTTGATCACGGAGAGTAGCGGATGGCAATAATAGCAGCAGTCTCGAGGAAACACGGGAGAGATGAGATGAAGATTGTAGCGCACAGAGGTAGCGGATAGGAATCAGCTCACAGTCACGATGTTGAAACACAGACGAGTTGCAAGCTGGAGTCTGTAGTGCACGGAGGCAGCGGGTAGGACTCAGCTAACAGTCACGATGTTGAAACACAGACGAGTTGAACGCTGGAGACTGTAGTGCACAGAGGCAGCGGATAGAAATCAGCTAACAGTCACGATGTTGGAACACAGACGAGTTGCAAGCTGGAGGCAGTAGTGCACGGAGGCAGCGGATAGGAATCAGCTCACAGTCTTGATGATGAACAGGTGAGTAGATGTGGAGAGTGGCTGAAGTGCACGGAGGCAGAGGATAGGAATCAGCTCACAGACTTGATGATGAACAGGTGAGTAGATGTGGAGAGTGGCTGAAGTGCACGGAGGCAGCGGATAGGAATCAGCAAACAGTCACAATGATATGAGATAGAGTTGAAGTGGCTTAGAAGACTGTAGTGCACGGAGGCAGCGGATAGGAATCAGCTAACAGTCACGATGATACAATTGATGGTAGAAGTGGTATGGGAACCACAGTAGTAGAAGTGGTTTGGAAACCACAGAGGTAGAAGTGGTTTGGAAACCACAGGAATCAGCAGCGCTGAACAAACGAGGAAACACCTTCAGAGACTCATGGGGAATGAGACTCCAAGATCAGGCAACGTGGTGTTGACCACAGGTGCTTAATATAGGGAGTGTTGCCTGATCTGCCAATTAAGTTAAAGGGACATACACTGAAGGGTAGGAAAGGGCTGCGCATGCGCAGACCCTCAGGATGGAGGACAGCCACGGTTCCTAAATGTCCGGGAAGAGGCACTCACGGTCCGGTGAGTGACACAACCCTACTGAGTTCTCGTGGGATGGGCTTGACCGCAAGGTAATGGAAAAATGCTCTAGAAGCCAGTTGCACCTCTTGGAAGAGTTATAGTTGGGGGTACAAATCTAACCTGAATATATTCAAAACCTGATGCCAAATGCCTGCAAAGCTGTAATTGCTGCAAATGGAGGATTCTTTGAGGAATGTAAAGTCTGATGAATAGAAGAGTTATATGAAATAAAAAAAATATCTTATGACATTGTCCATGTAGTACCTGTAATTTCGGGTACATTTTTAACGATACCTTGATAAAAAAAAAGTACCAAATCTATAAAAAAAACGAGAGATATCTTGATGATTCCAAAATGTTGCACGCTAGTGTACATTAAGTGCCAAAACATGTACCTTCGATGTACTATGTTGAATGTACAATGTACTTCTGCATAGGTACTTAATGCAGAAGATCTGGCCACAGAGGTAAAGGCCAAGGTTGTATTCCGAGTCACGTCTGGCAAATCCAGAACTGCTAATACTTTCACTGCATCTCTCTTGATGTTCTTTATTTTGTGTATTTGAAATTTCCATGTTTTTGTCAGAGCATCTATTCAATCTGCTCGGGTTTTTGTGATATAGATTCGCTCTATATATATTGGTATTCTGAGTTGTCATCATCTGATCTGTGGGGCCACAAACTTCTCCACCAGCTGCTGAAACATCTCCTTATGTAATGCACAAACTCCTGTATGGATCTGATACCAACTGAGATGCTGCCTTGTTGTCCTTGCCTGCTATATGAATGGCTGAAATGAGCTTGTGATTTCCACTGCTGTTTGTTTAAAGTGTGGAGTTCGATCCAGTAAGGAGTTGAATCCAGGAAGGGGTTTAATCTGGTAAGTGGCTAGCGAAGGTTAGTACTCTCAAGTTCACTGTAGGCTATAAGACGTTAGGTTAGCCATAATAAGATGAGTAGTAGCAGGCTTGATGATCTCACTCAATGCATATCTTGTCACATGTATGCACACTTGGAGCAATTGTTCCAAGGTTTATACTTCTATGAGAAATGTGAGCAATTGGTCTCTTTGGAAGCCCAGGTAACTGATCTAAAGCAGACCATTGCAACATTCATCAACATCATCAACATTTATTTATATAGCGCCAGCAAATTCCGTAGCGCTTTACAATTGAGAGAGATTGCCAACCTGAAGCAGAGTTTACAGCTCACCGTTGATGCGTTAGCTGAGCAGGGTGGAGCAGAGACAGAGCAGGATGCGCAGGTAGGCAGCTAAGTAAGTTACTAGGGGTAGCAGAGGGAGGAAGAGGCAGGCTAGTTCTGAGCTATGCAATCCCAGCAGATTTGCCATGTTGAATGAAGATACTGTGGAAGGCAGTTCAGAATTGGTAGAGTTGGGTGAGGCTGCTTTCTCTAGCAACCAGGGGAATGGTCTCTCCAGCATAGAGGGGACCAAAGTTACTCAGGGACCCAGGCAAATTGTGGTAGTAGGGGATTCAATTATTAGGAAGGTAGATAGGGCAATCTGTTACTGAGACCGTGTATGCCGAACAGTGTGTTGTCTCCCGGGTGCTCGGGCTCGGCATATTGCGGATCGGGTGGACAGATTGTTGGGTGGGGCTGGGAATGACCCGGTGGTTTTGGTGCATGTTGGCACCAATGACCGAGTTAGAGGAAGAAGGGGTGTCCTACAGAATAATTTCAGGGACATAGGTTGCAAACCTAAGGCAAGGACATCCAAGGTAATATTTTCGGAAATACTACCTGTGCCATGCGCTAGTCCAGGGAGGCAGCGGGAAATTAGGAAGTTTAATGTGTGGCTAAAAGATTGGTGTAGGAAGGAGGGTTTTAGATTCTTAGAGCACTGGGCTGATTTCTCAGTCAGTTGCCATCTTTATTGTCGAGATAGATTGCACCTGAATGAGGAGGGGGCTAGGGGAGAGGATGGTTAGAAGGTTGCAGGAGATTTTAAACTAGGTTTCGGGGAGAGGAGCAAGCATGTATTTATGGGATAGACATTGAGAGTAGTAAGGAGGAATTTAACAAGAGTCAAGGGGGTGGAGAGGGGGGAAAGAAAAGCATAGCCGATACCTAAGGGAGACAATATGCTTGCAAATGCAAGAAGCCTGACAGGTAAAATGGGGGAGTTAAAACTAGTAGCAATGAATGAGCATTATGATATTATATGTATTATGGAGACCTGGTGGGATAATACACATGACTGAGCAGTCAACGTGGAAGGCTATACTTTCTTCAGGAGGGATAGGGTAAAAAAAGGGGGGGAGGAGTATGTCTTTATATTAAGCCAGAGTTAAAACCAAGTATTCAGGAAGTTATTTACGAGAATATTGGTAATAATATAGAGGCATTGTGGGTGGAAATATCCAGCGGAGGAAAAAGTTCAGGAAAGTTTCTGATAGGAATATGCTATAAACCGCCAGATATTAGTATGAGTGAGAAAGACCAACTTCTACAGCAAATTTAAAAGGCTACACAACTAGGTCAAGTTTTAATTATGGGGGATTTAATTATCCAGACATTGATTGGCGCACTGAGACCTGTGGTACAGTTAGGGGAAATAGGTTTCTGAGCAAGTTAAAAGACCATTACATGTCCCAATTAGTAGAGGAACCAACTAGGAACCAGACTATATATCACGTTCACTAGGAGTTTCAACCCAGAATCTCCCAATAGTTGGCTTTGCTCACCAGAGGCGCGGAATCTAACACAGCGGCTGGTCTTCTCCAGGAACTCCCGCAAGAAAGTATGGGTTTTAGCGGCCTCCACTATGCAGGTTGTGGCCCTCTGGAGAGTATGGTAGATTAGCGGATTACAGCTATACACGATGGGGTCAGGTGTTACCCTGAACTGGGTAGTAGGAGGAACACAGAAGAAATAAGAAAGTCACTGGAGAGTTGGGACTGTACTGACGACAGTGGATAATGAGCACAATGAGAAGGCTACTGAGGTAGGCAATTCAAAGGTAGGTAGCATATAGATAAACTGTGGCTGATGGATATGCCATGGACGAGGAGATGGGTAATCAGATGACGGATGCAGACGTAAGTAATACAGGAGGTAGCCGGTGGCTGGTAAGTATAGTTACAGACGTGGAGACAAGATATCCAGATAGCGGGTACAATAGCAGGCAATGGAAGAATGTACTGCGGTAGACAGGTATTACCACTAACATGGAGATGAGACTTGTCCAGGCTGCAGGTACGAAACAAGGTAACGTGGAGATGTCTGCGACTGACAGGTATTACCACTAGTGTGGAGATGAGACTTGTCCAGACTGTGGGTACGAAACAAGGTAACGTGGAGATGTCTGCGACTGACAGGTATTACCACTAGTGTGGAGATGAGACTTGTCCAGGCTGCAGGTACGATACAAGGTAACGTGTAGATGTCTGCGGTTGACAGGTATTACCACTAACGCGGAGTAGAGACTTGTCCAGACTGCAGGGGCGATACAAGGTAGCGTGGAGAGGTCTGCGGCTAACAGGTATTACCACTAACATGGAGTAGAGACTTGTCCAGACTGCAGGTGTGATACAAGGTAGCGTGGAGAGGTCTGCGGCTGACAGGTATTACCACTCACGTGGAGTAGAGACTTGTCCAGACTGCAGGTGCGATACAAGGAAGCGTAGAGAGGTCTGTGGCTGACAGGTATAGTCGCGAGTGCACTGGAGAGATTCCACGATAGGCAGGTAACACGATCCAGGAGCAAAGGACTCCTTGGTTACCTCAGCAGAATGAGGACCAAGAACAGGCAAAGGAAGAAGGGTAGGGGTGCCTTAAAGAGTGAGAGGCAATTAGTCAACCAATGAGAAGAGGGAGAAGGTTTTAACAGTCCACAGGTCTGCTCATGCACAGGACCATAGCTAAGATGGTTGACAGCCGCAGCGCTGCAGGACGCCGGCAGAGCAAAGAGAGACTTAGATCTTGAGCCAGAGGAACCAGCGATCCGGTGAGTGACAGTACCCCCCCTTTAAAGGTTGACCCAGAAAACTTAGAATCGGGTTTAACAGGAAACTTGGTGTAGAATTTCTTCAGAAGAGCAGGAGCATTAAGGTCAGCAGCGCGGATCTAGGAGCGCTCCTCCGGACCAAATCACTTCCAATGAACCAAACAGCGGAGAACCCCTCTGGAAATATTGGAATCGAGAATGAGAGTGATCTCAAATTCTTCTTCTTGTTGGGTTGGAGGAGATGTTGATGAAGGAACAAAAAATCGGTTAATGATGAGAGGCTTGAGTAGGGAGGTGTGGAACAAGTTGGAAATGCGAAGGTTCTTAGGCAATAGTAACTTAAAGCAGACAGGATTTATCACATGGGTAATCTTGTATGGCCCAATGAAACGTGGTGCAAATTTCATATAAGGAGCCCTCAGGCGGATATTCCTGATGAAAAGCCATACACGATCTCCAACTATAAATGCAGGAACTGCTTGCCTCTTCTTATCGGCAAAACATTTATATCTAGAAGATGCCTTTTTAAGAGAGGACCGGACTTGGGACCAAATCAAGGTGAATCTCTGGCGTAAAGCATTGACTGCAGGAACCTGGGTGGGAGGGAGGGAAATTCTGGAAGAGAAGGATGGTGACCGTATACCAGAAAGAATGGTGTATTAGATGAGGATTCATGGTACGTGTTGTTTTGGGCAAACTAAGTCCATGGGAGTAGATCTGCCCAATTGCCCTGATTGGCTGAAGAAAAAATTCTCCAGAAAGTTTCTAGGTCTTGGTTGACTCTCTCGGTCTGTCCATTCTCTGGTGTTAAAAGCTGTCTTCTATTCGTCTCCGGCCTTGACCCGGATTAAGTTGTAAGCACCGCGGAGGTCTAGCTTGGTAAATATCTGGGCTCCTTTGATGCGGTCAAAGAGTTCAGTAATCAAAGGAATTGGGTAACGTTTTTTGATAGTTATTGCGTTAAGACCTCGATAATCAATATAAGGTCTTAATGAACTGTCCTTTTTTTTAACGAAAAAGAAGCCCGCTCCTGCGGGATAACTAGATGGTCGAATGAATCCTGGGTCTCAGGTAACAAGAGAGGATATACTGGACACCTAGGTGGAATTTTACCAGGTTGTATATCTACCGGACAACCCCAGGCACGGTGAAGTGGAAGACGCTCAGACTGTATTTTATCAAATACATCAGCAAAAGGATCATATTGCAGAGGAAGGCCAGGCAGAGGAGGACTCAACGAGGAGTTAGACAGTTTCACTGGAAGGACTTGAGTAAGGCATCTATGATGACAAGCAGGGCCCCAGGATACAACTTGAGGTGAGTTCCAATCTATTTGAGGAGAAAGAAGTTGGAGCCATGGAAGGCCTAGAACTAGAGGGCTAGTGATAGCAGGAAGGACCAGCAGGGAGATTTGTTCTTGAGGTAGAATCCCAATTTGAAGAGAAAGTGGGATGGTTCGTTTAGTGATGATTTCATTGGCAATCTGTGATCCATCAATGTCCGTAATGACAATGGCCTTTTCTAATGGAATCACTGGTAATGACCATTGAAGTACTAGAGAGTTCGAGCTGAACTTCCCTGCTGCTCCGGAATCCAGGAGTGCCTGAGATGTAAAAGAACTGGTAGAAGTAAAAATAGTAACCGAGAAGGAGCAAGTTTTAGAACCCGTACAAAGTGGAGAGGATTCCAGAGACCCCAACCTTACTTCTCAGGAACAGGTTAGGGCCTTGCGTTTCCCTATTTTTTGGGGCATGAATTCAGAACATGGCTTGGGTCAGCACAATAGATACAAAATGTATTCTTCAACCATTGCTCCCTCTCTTCTGGTGTTAATCTGGAATGTCCCAACTCCATGGGTTCTACCGGTGGAGAGGGGTGATGGAATCGGGATGCCAAACGGACCGGTGTCCTGGAAGGAGACTCCTTTTCAGAGGTTCTTTCCCAAAACCTCATGTCTACTCGGTTACACAAAGATATCAAAGCATCCAAGGAGGAGGGTAATTCTTGCGATGCCAGCACATCTTTAATTTTGACAGAAAGGCCTTGCCAGAAGGCAGCAATTAATGCCTCGTTATTCCACTGGAGTTCAGAAGAAAATGTACGAAATAGTCGCGAGTGCACTGGAGAGATTCCACAATAGGCAGGTAACATGATCCAGGAGCAAAGGACTCCTTGGTTACCTCAGCAGAATGAGGACCAAGAACAGGCAAAGGACGTAGGGCAGGGGTGCCTTAAATAGCAAGAGGTCAATCTCAATGAGAAGAGGGAGAAGGTTTTAACAGTTCTCAGGTCTGCACATGCGCAGGAACATAGCTAAGATGGTGGATGGCCGCGGCACTGCACGGGTGACGGCAGAGCAGAGAGAGACTTATATCTTGAGCCAGAGGAACCAGCGATCCGGTGAGTGACACTATACTGGACCTAGTAATACCAAATAAAGTAGATGTAATATCAAATATTCAAGTAAGGGAACACTTGCGAAATAGTGATCATAATATGGTCTCATTGGAAATTAGTTTCCAAAAGCAACAGTATAAGGGATCAACTAAGACTTTAAACCTCAGAAAGGCATATTTTAATATGCTAAAGGAGTCTATAAAGTGTATTGACTGGGACAAAGTTTTTGAAGGAAAAAATACGGGAAAAAAAGTGGGCTGTTTTTAAAATGTTGTTGGAAACAAACACGTATAAGTTCATTCCTATGGGAAATAAATGTAAAAGAATTAAGTCTAAACCAATGTGGCTAAATAAAAAGGTAAGGGAAGAAATGCAAAGTAAGAAGTGTGCTTTTAAATTGTTTAAGTCTGAAGGGTCTGATGAGTCCTTCCATAGGTACAAGGAATGTAATAAAACATGCAAAAAGCAAACTAGATTGGCTAAATTAGAAAATGAAAAACAAGTTGCAAAAAAAGTAAGACAAACCACAAAAGTTTTTTAAGTATATAAATGGCAAAAGGATTAAAAAAGATAATATAGGACCCCTAAGATGTGAGAAGGGTGAATTGATAAATGATACTAAGGAAAAAGCAGAGGTATTAAACACTTTCTTTTCTTCAGTAATTACTAGAAGGGAACAAATGGTAGGAATAATACATAAAAATGGAAATGAAACTGTGCCATTAATTAATACTTGGTTGACAGTGGAAGAAGTCCAAAGGTGTCTGAAGAATATTAAGAAAAATAAAGCTCCAGGTCCAGATGGCATACATAAAAGGGTTCTTATGGAGCTAAACTCAGAAATAGCTAGACCGCTATTCTTAATTTTCATAGATTCTATCTCATCAGGCTCAATACCAAGAGATTGGCGAATAGCAGATGTGGTGCCGTTGTTGAAAAAAATTGGACGAGATCACAACCAGGGAATTATAGACCTGTAAGCCTGATATCAGTAGTGGGGAAACTACTGGGAGCTATATTAAAGGATAGTATTCAGGATTACTTGGTGCACAATAAGATTATTAGTGGGAATCAACATGGATTTGTGAGGGATAGGTCATGTCAAACTAATCTTATTAGTTTCTACGAGGAAGTTAGTGGGAACTTAGTTAGTGGGCAGCACAGTAGATGTGGTCTACTTAGATTTTGCAAAGGCCTTTGATACAGTGCCACACAAGGGGTTGGTTTACAAAATAAAGGAACTGGGTCTAGGAAACAACATTTGTACTTGGATCGAAAACTGGTTAGAGAAAAGGGAACAGAGAGTTGTAATAAATGGAACATTTTCTAATTGGTCAAAAGTTTTAAGTGGAGTACCTCAAGGTTCCGTGCTGGGGCCACTCTTTTTGATATATTTATTAATGGCCTTGGTGATGGTTTAGAGAGTAAAGGTTCTATTTTTGCAGATGACACTAAACTCTGTAAGGTAATACAATCAGAACAAGATGTAGCTTCTCTACAGAGTGACTTAAATAAACTGGAGGATTGGGCAGCCAAATGGAAAATGAGGTTTAACATAGATAAATGTAAGGTTATGCATTTAGGGATCAAGAACAAGAACGCAATCTATAAATTAAATGGTATTAATTAAGGGGAATCTATAATGGAAAAGGATTCGGGAGTGCTCGTAGACAGTAGACTTAGCAATAGTGCTCAATGTAAAGCAGCAGCTGCAAGGGCAATAAAGTATTGGTATGCATAAAAAGGGGCATAGATGCAAGGGAAGACAGTGTAATTTTGCCACTGTATTAATCATTGGTAAGACTTCATCTTGAATATGCAGTACAGTTCTGGGCACCACTCTATAAAAAAGATAATTTGGAACTAGAAAGGATTCAGAGAAGGGCGACAAAATTGATAAAGGGTATGGAGTCATTAAGTTATGAGGAAAGGTTAGCCAGTTTAGCCATGTTTACTTTAGAAAAGAGGCATCTAAGAGGAGATATGATTACTATGTACAAATACATTAAGGGTCAATATAGAGAACTTTCATGGGAACTTTTTACCCCAAGGACTATACACAGGACATGCGGTCACCCCCTAGAGGTAGAGGAGAGGAAATTTCACAACCAGCAAAGGAAGGGGTTCTTTACAGTAAGGGCAGTCAAGAAATGGAATTCACAGCCAGGGAAGGTTGTGATGGCAGATTCAATAGATATGTTTAAGAAAGGGTTAGACAAATTTTTTGCGGAAAAGTGTATCCAGGGATACGACCGTTAATTAAAATGAAGGATAGTAGTGGATATAGGGTAAAAATAGGACTGCAATATTGGGTCTGGGGGGATTTTCACAATTGAAACAGATTGGCGGTTGCTTATTCTGGATCAATTTGAAATATAAGTGAGGGATCGCAGAATATCCAAAATAGGTTGAACTTGATGGACTGGTGTCTTTTTTTTCAACCTCCTTAACTATGCTACTATGTTAAAAGGATTTCAGATTGTTTTCTGCCCATAATAGGATTGTTGATACCTTTCTTAGCATGATTTTGCTTGGTGCCTTGTCAGTTTATGAGTGTTACTACCGTACTGTTGTCTGAAAAGATCTTGAGATGTTTGTGTTGCAACTGAGGTAGAAAATGTATTTCACACCACACTGTCCTTACTTTCCAGTATGTTCATATACAGCCTTTTTTTGTTTTGAAGCCATGCACCCTGTACTACTACACTGAGGATTTGTTGTTCACTGTGTCGATCTGCATTCCCAGATATTGCAGCTGCTGAGAAGGTACCAGGTGACTCTTGACTGTGTTTATGATTCTAAAATATTCTTTTAGAAAAGAGATTACTTTGCTTGCTTTGGTGCTGTGTTCTGATTTTCCTATTACCACAATATCATCTAGATAAAGCCAAACTAGGAAATATTGAGAAGCCAAGTGGCAGACAGTTATACTGGAAATGTTTACCCAGGCTGAGGAATCTAAGAAAACATTGGTGTTGTGGTGCTTATCTGCATTGTAAATATATTTGTGTTAGAGATGTTCACTGACCCACGTGTTTTGGATCTGTTTTTTTTTTTAAAATTGCTAAAATATGCTAAAATCACGTAATTTTGCTTTTTTTTTGTTCCTACATATTATTTTTAACATCAATAACACTAATTTACAGTCAATTTTGATCACCTCAAAGTCTGCAGCGAGCTGGCTGGATGCTAAGCGAAAGACAACACAAACACGCGGCAGTTCATAGCACATCAAGGAAACATTGCCACATAACAATGGCAGAAAACAAAAGTGGTGCAAGATGAAATTGTCCTTAGGACCTCCCACCCCTATGTTAAAAAGGTTTAACAAACTCACACAGAAACAGGAGGGGTAGCAGGTGTTATGAGAGTTTTGTCGATATCCAATAACGATTGTCGAATCTCGATTTGTGTTTCCAACGCACAAAGATTTATTCTCAAAAAGTAGCAGAATATATTCAACCGAAATAATAATAAGTACAGCCGTTACTTATCGCAGGCGCTCTGGATCCAGTGTACAGTCATTCAGGTCTGAAGTCTGTGGTCAAGGTGACTGAACACTAGATGAGGAGCTGCTGCTTATATGCACACAGAGATACAGTAAACAATGCAGATGGTATAGCTTGCTTCTATTGGTCCAGGTTTCAGGAAGGCCCAGGGGGTTGTCAATCATTGGCTAGTTCAATCTAAAGAATCCAAAGGTGGGGGTCATCTCTCCAGGGGATATTGCTCCGATCTTCCCACCAAGATTCATAGTCTTAATAGTCCATAATTCCCTAACATTAATAACTTGCGTATGCACTATGCGATCCCTTCGCAGAGTGAACCAGACAGTCGCAAATGTAAAGGGGATTAATATGATACCACACATGACATGATTCCTTCAACCTGTACCATATGTTCTACTGATATGCATATAACTTATAATATTACACATAAACACTACTATATTTCAATATAAATAACTATGTGTTGCAACTACCATTAATGTGTACTATTTTACAAATGTGTGTGTTGGTGCGAATGTATGCAAAAGCGTAAATAATGTTGTTATCACGTGTTGCGGCTGTGTACGCCCTTCCACACCGTAGCGTGCCATACGCATCTTTTCAGACAAAGACAACCAAGTTTGCTCGATTTTAATTGAAATGACTTTATCCAATTTGCTGACTTCGACACAGGTACAGTTAAACAAATCAAGCACTTTAGCTACACTTTTGTGGCTGAAGTGCTTGGTTTGTTTGGGCCAAGCTAACAGTGCTGTAAATGAACTGTAAGACTGCAGCAAGAGCCTGGTTAGAGCAATGGCACAAACACACAGCAGTTTATATCACATCTAGTGATACCTTTATTGGCTAACTAAAAAAAAATATTATATTTGCTAGCTTTCAGAGCACAGGGACCTCTGTGCTCTGAAAGCTAGCAAATATAATATTTTTTTCTTGGTTAGCCAATAAAGGTATCACTTCTATAATACTTTTGTCTTTTGTGACACAAAAGTATTTAACATCACATAGATTTTTCTGGCTAACACGGTACTGCAATAATAATAAAAAAAAAATTTTTTTGCTACACATATCACATCTAGGAAACATTGCCAGTGGCACACTGCAGTGTCAGGAAAGAAAAGTGATGCAAGATGGAATTGTCCTTATGGGACAATATTAGGACAATAGAAATGTAAACAGTATTTATTAGGTTGATATTTCAAATGTAGACAGTATTATCCCTAACTCTTACCCTGTCCTTATCTCTAGACATTGCCCTATTCCTGTCCCAATCCCTAACCTTATCCCTAGACCTATAATATAACTGCCCACATTTGAATCGTCTAATAATACTGTCCACCATGTGAATTGGCGACCTAATAATACTGTTGACACTGAAATTGTGGCCTGTTACACAAGCCGATAGACCAAGGCCTAAATGTCAAACAGTGCAAGATGGAATTGTCTTTGGTAATATGTTAAACTGGACAATAACAGTTTAACAAGCCACTCACTTCAGCGACAAGGACTCACACAGAGTTTATGCGAAAATTACTTGCATACACAAATTGCTTGAGTCTTTTCAGATCGAGAACTGTTTGAAATTCTACAGTTTTCCACAGGAATGATTTTGGAGTAAAGTCTTCTGCTTCTCTATGAGATAGGTAGTATGGAAATTACCTGTTTTTCCATGAGCATCTGTAAACTGACTTCACAAAAACACATTTTCTGGGAACCACTCTATCTTGAACCCTTTCTTTATAATGTTCTGAACTCAGCGCTTTTGCGTACGGAGTGTTCAGGACTCTGCATGTCTCACAATCCTGCCATTCACCACACCTGCTGAGGGTTGGGTTAGCAAAGAGTCATTGGAAGTTTTGCAGTCATCTTCCTTACGTTCCTCTAAAACAATGAAAAGGTTGTCTGGATGTATTTTCCACATACGGTCTACTATGCAGTTTGCTAGGAAGATAAGTTCAGGCCTCTTTAAACTGTTGACTTGAAGGAGAAAACAATCCAGTGGCAAATTATGTAATTTACCATATAAGAAATGTTGATTGATAGCATGCAATTTCTCACTGTAAAGGTAGCTACTCTTAAACAGAAGTGTAGTTAAGCGATTTTCTTGAGACTGCCATCCAGGGACGCAACCAGATTGCTCTCCTAGCCATCACTGTTGAAGCTATATTTCTGGAAGACAGTGTGATAGTATCCTTTCTTTGGACAAAAAAAGCAAATATACATAGTATCGGGTTTTACAATTTGCACATATATTGTAACAAGTGAGCTTTATGATTATATTTGGATAATGATCCATTGATACATATTATTAAAGATACTTCGATAGTTGGTGATTGAAGACTATATTATAAGAGTGGGAGACTGTCCATGCACTTGAGAGGACTTAATTTTACAGATAATTTCTTATTATTATACACATATATTTTGTTTTGGATAATCATCTATATAATTTGACCACAGTTATTCACATGTGCCTGCACACATTGTTTTTATATAGCCTATTATGTCCATTTATTATGTTTACTGATATTTTACTTTTTGACTAAATTGTTTAGCATAATAAAGTGTTGATGTAGAGATTTCTGTCTCTTTCTAGTTAATTAATGTTTTATTTAAGAATTTGTTTTTGATCTAGAACTACTGGAATTTTCTTTTTCTTTTAGTGTTTATATACTGCATGTATTTATACGCTTTTCACATCAGCTTGGGTGAAATATACAGCTCTATAAATATAGGGCTCTTTCTATAGTATCCAGTGAAAACAATTCCATTTTCATTATTTCCTTACTCTTCAGCAAGTGCTGTATACTTACTTTCTCTTGAAGGTCTTTATACACATAATCCATCCAAGTTCTGAGTGCTCTGGGGACCAAAGCCCTGGCTACCCCAGATTTAATTACCATACCCGAGGAAGCTTTTAAAAACATTTCTCCATTTTCCTATCCATTGGGTCATTTAATGGACCACCCTTTTACAATGGAATAGCAGCTTTTGCTGAAAGCCAGACTACTGCAGTATCAGCATTATATACTAAGTCCTACTTAGTGGTTTCAGTTTTTTGAAAGGGATACAAACAATCCACTCTTTTAATGTTGGATTTCCAATTGATCCCATTCCTTATCCAGGGTACAATGAGCACTTTGGGCCTGAGTTATTAAGGCACACAAAACATACTGTGGCAAAGGCATATTTGTCACAGTTCCCCTATAAGAAAATAAGTAAAAACACAGCTAGTCTGCAGCAGCAGGATGCAGACAGGGTTACATTTTCCCTGGGATCCTCTTTCAGCACATACACACACAGGTGTTCCACATGGGTGTAATTGGTTTGTTTTGCTGTGATTTGTTTGTAGTGTTTGGGTGGATGATAAAGACACTGTTTGTATTTTTGGGTGGGACCACTGATACCAGTAAGTGGCCGGCTAGTAGTCAGGGAACTATTGTTTAGCCAGATGTAGGTGGTGGAAGATTTTGTGATACTTTTGCTGGATATGACTGCTGTACCATTGCTTAAACTGTTTAGCCATCTTGACAACTGCTAATAAATTGTGAAATGGTTCAGCAAACCTGTGTGAGATTCCAGTGAATGTAGTACTTTATCACACGTGGTGTCATCGTGGGATCTGTAGCACAGCTAAAACACAGCCATCCTCCAGATGCAAAGGTGGTGAGTGGAGTCTGTTAATAACCAATATAATGCATCAAACTGTTGTAATGCTTTGTTTCAAATGTTGTTGCTGTGAAGAGACAAACCTGTGTACTGGGAACTGATTAGCAGCTATTTTTGTTGCAAAGGAAAGCAAAAGGTTAAGCAATGCTGGTCATTGTAGTGCCACACTTGTTAAAGGTTCAAACTGTAAGTTGGGTGTGGTCCAAAAAAATTGAGGGTTTTAAAAAAATAATTCTGGTAATTGTAGTGCCACACCTTGTGGGTCACTTAGTTGTGAATTGGGTATGGTCCAGAATGTATTGTTGTGTACCTGAATGCTGAGAGAAGCTAGGTTTCATTTCCCAGCACAAACTCCTGTGGGAATGGCAGAAATTTTAAGAACCCTAGTGAATGTGGCAGCAGTGCAGGAGGAAAATACCTGTCTTCTCTATGAGGAGATCGCTCAGGAGAGACGGGACAGGAAGACTCCAGCTACCCCCACGCTACAGAAATGAACTTCTGATGATTATGTGGAGGCATATCTAATAGCCTTTGAGTGTGCTGCCACTCGAGTCAAGTGGTCATCTGGGACTTGGTCCGAACACCTGGCTCCCTATCTTTCAGGAGAAGCACAGCACACCTATACAGACCTAGAACAGGACCAGTCTGGCGATTATCAGCGGCTGAAAACCACCATTTTAGCGAGGGTTGGAGTCACCAGAGCAGGGGAGGCCCAACGATATCATGACTGGAGACTCTCCAAAGACTAAGGGGTTTGGGCTCAGCTTGCTGAACTTGGTAGAACACTAAAGAGTGGTTGCAGCCAGAAAAGAAAACTGCTGGCAGAATGATCGAAATTCTGGCCATTGACCATTGTATCCGGGGTATGGACCGAGGGCTCCAAAGGTGGGCACTGCAGGCGGACCCTCAGTCCTATGAGGAATTGGCTGCTGTAGTGGAGAGATACAGAACCTTCCAGCATATGCCCAAACCTCCGTTGCCCGCTCCAAAGTTTGTGCCTCAGTCAAAATCTGGCACAAGGAACAGTGGACCGGATGTTGATGAGAGATTGCCTGATAAAAAGGCAGCCAAACCTAAATTAAGTCCAATCTGCTTTGAGTGCAAAGAGCCTGGACATTTGAGGGCTCAGTGCCCAACATTAGTAGAACCTATGGATTGTTCACTAGCGCACGTGCAAGCAACCTATCCGAGCTGCTGTACAATGAGTCTGGTTACCGTAAAGTCCTGTTTGTTCCGCGTGACTTTGTGAATCATCATCTGGTGCTGGCTTTGGTAGATTCGGGGAGTGAACTGTCCTTGGTTTTCAGATCAATATTTCCAGAGTAACTGACACATAATCTACCCAAAGTGAAGGTACTCTGTGTCCATGGGACTGCCGAGGCATATGACAGGACTCTTTTGCCTGTTACTGTGAATGGACAGACAGTTACAGTGGTAGCGGCCGTTGCCTCAAAACCGCCATACCATATAATCCTGGGCAGAGACTTTCCGCTGTTCAAGTAGATCCACCAGGAGTGAATCCAGGACTGGTCGGCAATTGAAACACTGGCCGAAAGTCCAGCCTTGATGGAGGAGCTTGAGGTAACAGAAAATGGAAAGTACCATGATCTACAACAAAACCTGAATCAGACCGTTCAGGAAAATACACCTCCTAAGAGGTTGGAGCTTAGACAAAGGAAAGCTGTAAAAGTGCCAATGCAGAACCAGTTCCTGGCATCGCTCATTGGCGAGACCTCGGGTGAAGCAGCTACGCCTCCCAATGAGGACTCAGACTGGGCAGGATTATCTAACTTGTTTCCACTAAGAGACTTTGGCCGAGACCAACTTAGAGATGTTGCCTTAGCTAACGTCTATAAGAATGTAGTTGAGATTAATGGGGTAGAGAAGGCTAAGAAGCCTACAGAAGGTATTGCCTATTATATGGTAAAGAATGATCTTTTGTATAGAGTTGCTAATGTACAGGGCACAACTGTAGAGCAATTGTTAGTGTCACAAATCCATACACCACTTGTTCTCAAAGATGCACATACATATCTGTGTGGGGAACACTTGGGGTGAAGATAAAATACGGGAGTAATACTGATGTGTGTATCACCCGCAGACTGACGGGTAAGTGGAATGTTTTAATAGGACACTCAAACACATGGTGAGAAATGCAGTGGCGCAGGAAAAGCAGGACTGGGATGTGTTATTACCCTATTTAATGTTTGCAGTGAGGGAGGTGCCTCAAGCATCTACAGGGTTCAACCCTTTGGAATTGTTGTATGGCAGGCAGCCAAGGGGCATTTTGGATGTTCTCAAAGAGTGCTGGGAGCAACAGGGTCCAAAAGAACCCAATGTGATCCAATTTGTGTCCCAGTTATATGACAGGTTGGGGAAGATCACCCCGTTGGTACAACAACATATGCATGAGGCACAATCTAGACAAAACAGAAACTACGATAAGTCAACTGTAATTACGGCTTTCCAACCAGGTGACAAAGGTCTGGTCCTGGTACCCACACAAGAGAGTAAGCTCTTCACCCATTGGCAGGGCCATATGAGGTGATTGAGGCTGTGGGGCCTGTTAATTATAAAGTCAAGCAGGAAGGCAGGAAAAAACACATTGAAACATATCATGTCAACTTGTTGAAATCTTGGCATGATAGGGAGGAGCCACAAGCTGCGTTGGTAAACGCAGTTGTGTAGGAAAACAAAGTTCCCATCAGGGACAATATGTCGCCAGTGCGGAGATGGCAGATTAAGGAAATAGTTCAGAGGAACCTTGATGTGTTTTCTGAGGTGCCAGGCGGCATCACGCTCATAGAACACAACATAGTTACATCTCCAGAGGTGGTGGTGAGACCAAGACCATACCGCATTCCTGAAGCTAGACGTGTAGCTGTGAAACAGGAGATTAAAAAAATGTTGGACCTCGATGTCATTGAGGAATCCAATATTCCCATTGTATTAGTGGCCTAGCCAAATGGGAGTATTTGTTTTTGCAACAATTTTAGGAAATTAAACGAAGTCTTCCATTTTGACACATATCCAATGCCCCGGATTGATGAATTAGTGAAAAACTTAGCCAATAGTTAGTACCTCACGTTAAATCTAACCAAAGGCTATTTCCAGATTCCCCTAATGCCATCTGCAAAGTCTAAGACAGCCTTTTCAATCCCAGATGGGTTATTCCAGTACAAAGTTCTGGCTTTCGGGCAACATGGGGCTCCCGCCACCTTCCAAAGAGCCATGAATCGTTTCTTAAAACAACACAAGGAGTATGCAGCTGCATACTTAGATGATATAGTCATCCACTCCCAGGACTGGGAGACACATCTACCCAAAGTGGAGGCAGTATTAGCCTCACTCAGGGAGGCGGGTCTAAACGCCAATCCGGAGAAATGTGCATTGGCCATGCATGAGGCCAAATACTTGGGGTATGTTGTGGGACAAGGTCAGGTCAAACTCCAAGTTGACAAAGTAAAGGCTGTCAGAGATTGGCCCAAGCATGTGCAGAAGACCTAGCCGAGAACCTTTCTGGGTCTACTTGAGTACTATCGGTGGTTTATGGCTAATATTGCTACTAGGGCTGCTCCTCTTACCAAGCTCCTAAAAAAAGCTTGTCTAGACAAGTCGGTCTGGTCGGAAGCAGCGGAGGCTGCCTGTCAGGATCTTCGAGTGGCATATGACCGTTCGAAAGTCAGGTCAGTGTGTGTAGTGACACTATGACCGAAAGTCTTCCATTGTATAGTGTGTATAAATTTCCGACGGATCCACGAAAATCCTCATAGTTCCTGGACCTGGGAGGCATGTGTATGTAAATTTGTGATGCCTGCACCAGTCCCACGTGCTGCGGTATCCGCACATCACAGACTTGTGTTTTGTATAGAGGTGTATTGCACCTGTCTGGTTGCAGACCATTACACTTTTGTAAAGCACATGTGTTATTACTCTTTGCATCTATAATAGGAAGCTATTCATATTTACCCTTTCTAAACTTATACCTTTAAACTATTAAACATATAAAGTCATTTTAACCTTTATTAACTAATATTTGTAAAACACCCAGAATAAACCACACAGTGTTCATGCAACAGTTTTATTGCAGGTAAAGTACAAAAAATTTTATTTTAGAATATGACAAGTGAAAAAAAATAGTATTACACTTTAAAGGTGCTACTGGTTTGTGGAAGAACAGTTCCAGACAGCATATACATTTCAACAAAAGTATTCTCAATGTTTTTTTTAAAAAAAAAATTCAAGTTGATTATATTCCCTTTTCATTTCTTTAAAATAATCCTGGGGCTTTAGAACGTTTTTTTTCTCCCTCAGAACTTTCATCGGATATGACAATCGTATCTAGGAAACAAGAAAATAAAAAATGTTTACCATTAAACTTCTACATCTGTAATAAAGTTAATAAAAGTCTTAATCCAACACCAGAAATTTGCTTGCCTTGCACACTGCTCGAGATCAGTTTCTGTTGTGGTCCCTCTGGCACAATCGCAACAATAGCAGGCTTAACCTCCATAGATTCTGGAAAACAGGCGCCGTTTTGGTTATTATAACGGTATAGGTATGTGCCCAAAGCATTTAGTTGTCTACACATGTTCATTGAAATACCTTTGTGTATAACTTCTTTCATATCTTGGTATTCAACATCAATTTTTTCTTGTTTGATAACAGGCCTTCTCACCGTTAATTTTTCCTTCTGACAAAAATAAAAAAATCAGGCATTTGCATTGCTTCATGTAAAACTAGAATGAAATACATAAACTCCTTCAAACAGGTACACTACACGTGCTACTCACTTTTTTTATTATTTCTACGAATTCGCTCCAGTATCCTTTCCTCTTTATTTTTAAGGTCCAACCAACTCTTCTGGACTTGGAAGGAATAAAATAAATAAATTCCAAGTTTTTCCTTCAGTAATCGCAGTAGTTTTTGCATTATCACTTCCTTTCTATTAACTTTTCTGTACTTTCGCTTTTGACAGTTGTAGTCGTACTGCTCCAGTACTTTTACCATCAACTCCACCTCTCTTGGGCTCATTGACTTTGCTCTTTTAACTGCAGTACATTTTATTTCTTCGTCTTCTTGTACATCTCCAGCCCCCACCTTAACTTTTTCAACATTTTTGGCCCTTCCAGCACCATCTCTGACTCTATCTCCATCTCCATAGCTGCAACCCCGACTGACACCTTCTCCTCACCTGCCATTTTCTCACTTTTCTCACTTTTCTCGGCGCCACACAGGCTACTCTGTAATTTTATACACTCAGACATGGGCGTTCGTTTCTGCTGTGGATCAAATCAGCAATGATGCCCGCAGAGAATGGAACATTGTGGGTGATGCCTATTCGTGTATAATAACCTCGTGTATGGAGATTTTTTGCTATAATTTTAACCCGTAAAGGACCATTACATACAAAGGGATTTTACGATTGTTTTTAGCTGTACATTCGTTCACATATACAGTATGCTTTTTCTGATTGGTGCATACATGTGTACTTGCATTGCTTTATTGTACACCACAGATGTAAAATATGTTTATTTTTATTGTAGCCAAACAGAACACAATGGCTTACGAAGGAAATGCTTACCTAATAAAGGATTTTATTGAGACCTACAAGGCTGACCCATGTTTGTGGAAAGCCAAATTCAAAGATTTTTCAAACAGAAAGATGGGGAACATGGCGATGCAGGAGCTTGTAAAAGCATGTCTGCCATATCACCCTGGAGCAACTGTGGAATGGGCAAAAAGCAAGATCCAAAACCTTAGGACTGTGCATAAAAAAAGAATTAAAGAAAGTTGATGCCGCCGATAAATCAGGAGCTGCAGCTGAAGACGTGTATGTGTCAAAGCTATAGTACTTTGATCTTTTGCACTTTGTTAGGGACCAAGAAACACCACGTACGTCCACTAGCAGCATGCCCACAGACAGCAGTTCATCCACAGAGGTAGAGCAAGCATATGATATACCTGCAAGCGGCACAGTACAGTACATTATGATATTGTCATGTAACAGGTTTATTCATGTTAAAAGAATCAACCAAAAAATTAAAATACATAGCATGTATATAAACAGTTGTCATAAGCAATCATTCTGCCATGGCACAACACCATCCCCGTTGAAATACATAAGGTACGCCTCCAGATTTAATTGAGCCAATGTACTACTATTTCTAGAGTGTCCACACTCTAATGGTGTCAAGCCCCCTACCTCCATGTCTTCAGCATTAGTGTCCACATAGGCCTGAGTGGTACTTCCACTGTAGCTTTTACGCCGTAGAAAGTTATGCAGAACACAACAGGCCATCACTACTTTGTCAACTTTGTCCAAACGCAGGCTTATGGCAGGATGAAAAACTCGGAACCTGTTACTTAGAATGATAAAGGCATTTTAAACTACAAGCCGAGCACGTGACAGTCTGTAAATAAAGATACGCCTTTCAATGCTCAGATTTCTTTGTGGTTACGGCTTTAATACATTGTTATGCAATGCAAAGGAGTCATCTGCCAAACACACAGTTTAGTCCATATTTTGTGCTACTCAGAGATGAAATGTTAAGGGCATTGTCTCGTAGTTTGTTATGGAAGATAGTATGCTCCAATGCACCTCCATCTGAGACTTCCATTTTTTCCAGTGTCCACAAATAAGAATTCATAGTTTGCATCCACTATGGCCATTAAAATAATTCTAAAAAATAATTTATAATTAAAGTAGAAAGATCCACTGTTTGATGGTGGCATAATTCTGACATGTTTGCCATCAATGGCACTACCGCAATTTGGAAAATTCCATAGTCTCTCAAAGTCTTCCGCTATCACGTTCCATTCTTCCTCTGTCGATGGAAAATGAAACATAAAGATGTGTAAATAGGTTACATTTGAACATACATGCAATTGCACACTCATTTTTATTTTGCTCTTTTTCAGCCTGCACTCCTGTCTGAAGGCCTCTTGCTGGATGCTGCAGGCCAGGAAGATACAACAAGTAATAGCACTGCACGTGAAAGCCAGCTTACTGTCGATAGCCAGGACGTGACCGAAGCTGGTACACTAGCAAAAAACATTCAAAAGCGAAAAAGACGTAGAATAAGGGAAATACAAGAAAGTTATGCACTAATAGAAAAGATGCTTGATAGCGCTAACACTTTGATGACAAAAAGAAAGGAACAGAAAACATTTGATTTCCTGGGAGCAACAATAGCTTTTATAATGAATGCTATTGCTTTTTACCAACCTTTATATTCTGATCACAGAGAACGCTGATGATAGCATCACAGGTGTCAGGTATTATCATAAAAAGAGCTTGAGGTGAAAGAGCCGTGCTTTATTTCAGATCTGCCAGTGTTCCCCCTGTTGCCAAAAATCTTAGCGTTTCCACCAGTTTTTGCTCTTGCGGTATGGATCTCCTTAAATGGGTGTTCTCCCGCTGGATGACAGGGGTTAGAAGTTGGAGCAGTTCCTGAAAAGTGGCATCAATTCTTATAGTCATCTGGGTTGTGGTCCCATATCTCCTGTAGCAGGGGCATATGAGAGAATGTGTCTCTCCTCTTGAACCAATCTTTGCTCCAACAAGATCTATTCTTTCTCCTTATTTCTCTTTGGTTCCGTACCGGCAGTCTTCTTGTCACAGCAAGCAGGAAAAGTGCAGTTACTTTTTCTTCTTCTACTGTATTCATTGTAGGTTACAAAATAGGAATGAATGAAGACACAGTGTTGCCTTCTCTTTTTATGCGGTTTTGGGTGTTAACTATGCTAATGTCTTTGATATATAGTTACATGCCCAGCAAATGTTGCTTCAGCATGTATGAAATTAAAATCATTGCTCACAACAACATGGCTGTAAAAAGTTGCTAGACAGGACACCGCAGGACACGTACAATACATATGAGGAATATGAACTCACAAAAGAACACACAGAAAAAAAAATTAAATGTCACCTGTTACATAACCTGCTAAAATAAAATATTTTTACACTTGTGCATGATTGCAAACATGTTCCAGCAGACTTACTCAGCTGTCATCACTAACAGTCGGCACTAGTCTAGACCTGTAGCAAGAGATATGACTGAAAAACAAGTACCCTTAGAGATGCCCAGAGCTTTTACGCTAATAGTGCGCGGAAAAACCGTTACTGCGGTAATTTTCCTCGCTGGATTTCAGCTCGCAGCTCCGAGCCACGAGCTGAAATCCAGCTGTAGTAGTTTTTTACGCGGCGGGGTTTCCTAACAATTGAATACCCCCCAAAAGCTGAATTGAACGCTGCTGCGTTCTGTGTCGCATGGTCCAGTTCTGAGTATGCGCAGGGTAATTGTGCACATTATACAAGAAAACAAATGCCAATTACGCTAATTAATGAATCAGACTCTCTATGCTTGTGTTGCATATCTCCAAAAAAGCTGTCCTGTAAGGTAGAGGAGACTAGCCTATCCTGTATTCCCATAGATGTAAATCCAACACTGGTGTTAAATGTACTGGTTCCCTCTTGAATTTTCCCTTGCGAAAAAAGTTCTTGTATATTGCCAAAGTCTATACACATCTAAATCCTGGTCCTTTTAACCCCTTGAAATGTTTGAAGCTCTTTTTTTGATACAATAATTTATATTGATCTGGAGGTTGTACTGGGTTTTCTTTGAGGAATACAGTCCACACAAAAGCCTCGTTATCATCATTAGGTAAATTCTTATCACATTGTGAGAATTCACAACACTAGTTCCAGATGACAGCTGTAAGAAAACAATTACTGCAAGGATTCACACACTAGCTTCAGATAGCAGCTGTCAGAAAACAGTTCACAATGACAGCTACAAACACCTTTTCTCAATCTGTAATTTGCTAAAAACAGCAATCTAGCTAGTCACCTCACATGGACTACTGCAGAGGCACTATTTTGCAATCAGCCCTTCAGTGAAAAGGCCAAGTCAATCAGAACAATTCATCTCACCTGTTTGTAGCCTATGCAAGTCCCTCAGTTCTACCACACCTTTGCAGGAGCTAAGTTTTGTTTTGGATCTCTCTGCTTGTGCTTTGAAAAAGACTAGTTTTGTTAGACTGTACTTCACAATTCTACAATCCTAGAATCTAGCTATCATTTTCTAGAATGTAATAGATAAATGATAGCTAGAACCTTATTAGTTGCTATAAATAGAACCTTCACTTTTCCTTTTTAGAAGATGATAAATCGATTGTTAACCCATTTGTGATGACTGCATTGGAGTCCCAATTATATGTAGCCCTGAATGTAATACCCTATTTCTGTTATAACATCTACTGTGCCCTGTAGAAGAATTCCCTAGGAATATTAGAAAGTCATTAGCACAGAGACCTATATTCTCCTCCAGCCTCACCCATCTACAAGCCTTTTATGCCTACCTCTGATCTAATACAGGCTGCTAAGAGATATAAAGCAACTGCTTTCCCAGGGTACCTTAGCTCTAGTTTATCCACTGAATGAAACTCTCCAAATCTAGAGGCAGTCAAAACAGCTTTGAGGTAGAGCCACTCAGAATCAAAAACTTCAGCTGCCTTTACCAAAACCAACTGCCTCACACAGTGTTTTTATGGAGGCAATACCTGTTCCCATATACCTTCCTGGCAGCATTCTGTATTCCTTTCTGCAGCAATTACCTTGGTATGCATTCCAGCACATTTTTAATTAATGCTCCTTCAAAAGGTTTTGTAATCAGACCTCTATATAATCTCACTAAGTCTTCCTCTCACTGCCAGATCATTCTGTTCAGCCATGCTGGAGAGGTTCACCCTGGTTCTACCGTGGTTCCAGGCCTGGTCTGTCTGTATACTCATGCTGGATTTTCTGCTTGTTCTCCTGGCTTCTCGACTTCTACATTATCCAGCTGTCTGAATCTTCTGGCCTGCCCAGGATAATGAATTATTGGATTTACTTTTGACTTTCCTGGTATCTTTCCAGCAAGTAGCTGTGATATTATTTTGTGTTTGTTATTGCATACTTTTGCAATATGTTTTTATTTGTACTAACTTGCTTTTTGACTCTCTATATTTCATGTTGAATCTAAACACTTAGTAAACATTTTTTTATCACGTTTTTTGTTGTCAGATCTTTCAGCTCCTCATGTTCAATCTGTATATTTCCCAGATAAACACACGTTTTGGGTTGTATAATGGAAGTGATGACCTGATTTAATCTGGTATCTAAGATCTGTACACTCAAAAAGGTTAGAAGTTTTTTTTAGAAGAGCACTAAATTCCCTATTTTCTTAATATACCAATTGTTAGTTGAGCATCAAAAATGAAAAAAAGATAAAATATACGGTAACTTTTATTGTTTCTATTAAAAACATTGATATTAAAATTAGTGAAATAAAGAAGTGTTTGTGATTAGTGAATATAAATGCTGTGTAATAAAATCACTGGTCACGCAACTAATAAACTTCTAGATGGCCTATGGACACAGATTGACTATAGCTGAGGTTCGTTAGCAGAACAATATTCTATTCACATTATCTTATATATATATATATATTTGTTTATGTCTTCATATTAGATTCGTAGTGAAGGCACAAGAATATATTCTTTATTGCAGCGAAAAGAATTGCTAGAACGGACAATCTTTCCGTTTCTCCCTCCAGCTAAGTCACTGCCAGTGGAGCTATTTCACAATTATATTTACTAGCTAGTTATAACAGATTTGAGCTGCCTGTGCACTTATTCTAGCTGGTCTTATTTGTACATAAAAGGTTAATAACACTATTCCTAAACTATGTCCACAATAAAGCTCTGCATCTAATTTTCTAGAGTAGCGGGGTATTAGTGTTTTTCTTGTATAAGCGAATATCAGCAGGCATAGAGAGAAATCGCTATCTAGCTAGCACTTGTTATAATTTCTGGGTAAATAATAGTGTCCATTAATATTAATCTATTTGGGCTGAGTATAGTGAACTGCCGACGCGCGGTTCGCTGTGCTTTTTCAAGTATCTAAGATTTGTGCCAGAATTTAAAACTCAAGTGTTAACACATGGACATAGGCCTGTACAAGGCACATTTTGCGGGGTCTTTTCTTTTTGGTAGCACAATCGGAGCATAAATCTTTGAAGGTGGAAACATGCATTTGTGAGAAGGCCCCTTTAAACAAACCGAGAATAGGTACTCCAAGGTGATTGGGACCACTGCAGCTTTCGTAAACACTAAAATCTTTAAAGACATTTTCTCCCACATCCATCGCAAATGGCTGTAGCAAACCCCACCCATCTACAGTCTCTACAGAGAATTTCTGCTGCATAAACTGAGAAGACAATCATTCAAGCTCTGCCTGATATAACATAGATAGATAAATATAACTAAACATAGATCTTCAAATGTACTGGTGCTTTGCTTTTTGTTTTCCAGATGCCATCACAGCTTAAGCTGTTCTATATATTAATTATACAGCAATTATATATGTGTAGTGTGCACTAGCTATATTACCACACAAGTGGTGAACAAAATAATTTATAATTCAGGAGTCAGTCAAATCTTGGACAGTTGCCTGCCTCCTCTTATACCCCATTCATACTGCACCAAAATCCCGGGTTTTTGCCAGGGTGAGCTCAAATGACCCGGGTCTTGGTGCAGTATGAATGGTACAAGTCAAAAATCCCGGGTCTAAAAACCCGGGTCTTCAACCCGGGATTTATCGAGGGGTAATTCCCGGGTCGGACCCGGGTTGCCTGCACTATGAATGGTGCAACCCGGGTTTTTCAACCCAGGTTGCACAGAAAACAAGCTGATTGGCTGTCTGCCTGTCTCTGGAGGATGATGTCATCGGTGGGAGCCCGTGGAAGATTCGAGAAGGAGTTTAGGAGAAATGGTGGATGGTGGAGTGCAGATCAAGCTGAAGCAGAATCGGAGTTTGTTGGGGAAAATTGCTTTTATTTCACTAAAAAGGTGTGTATTAACAGCAATTATGACACACTGGATGGAGGAAGAGGTGCGTGAGCTGCTGAATGTCAGAGGGGAGGAAGAAATTCGAAGGCAAGTGACTGGGACTGTGAAGGATGCCACAGTGTACTACAACATCGCCAAAATATTCACACAACGTGGCATAAAGAGGACACAGCAACAAGTCCTGAACAAATTGAGGTCTCTGAGGAAGCAATACACTAAAGTCCATGACCACAACAGGCGCAAAAGTGGCGCTGCAAGAATGGACTGGCCCTTTTATGACCAGTGCAATATGGTCTTTGGACATTCTCCTCTGACAAATCCAATTGCACTGTCATCTTCTAGCATCTTATACCAACACCACCAGAGAGCACACAGAGAAGCGAGGCCGCAACGGTAATAATAGAAGATTCTATTGAAGACACCCCAGAACTGGAGTGCTCTGCCACAACAGATTACACCAACATTTCTTGGGACGAACTGAACGATTCACAGCCATTCCCTGCTGCGCAAGTCGTTACAGATACTTCGCAAGAAACGCAGCCAGAACCAGTGCCGGTGTCAGAGTCTACGCCAGGTCCCAGTTTACGCTCCAACAGTAAGTATCTTTAATAATCTCACATAATAACCAACTATATATACATACCAATATATCTACATAATTGGCAAAAAAAAATTAACTGTATAAACATAACTGCCAAAAACAGAGAACTATATCAACATAAATGCAAACCAAATACCAATATATCTACATAACTTAAAAAAGAGAACTATATCAACAAAAAGCCCAAAAGACAAATATAATACACTCCAAAGTATTAAAACATTAACACGCATATGTTGCAGTGCAAAACTACTGGGCAAGAGGGAGGAGGCCTCAAGCACATATCAGCTTACAACACTGCTTTTTTGTTCTGCCACATTATATATTCTAATGTATGTTTTACTGTGTTTTTTTCTACGTACAGTTTACAACGTTCCTAAAAAAACGCAAAAGGCCCAACAAAATGGAGCAAGCAACTAAAACAATGACAACTGTCATGATGGATCAACTGCAGAAGATGGACAGCATCATGAGGGAACACGAGAATACACAACTGCAGTGTTTCATGGACAATGAGCGGGATCTCCAGGACTCTTTCCTCATGCAAATCATGAACATGCGAAAATCGCGACTCTATGATGGGATTCATGGACAGACTCCTCTCACGGGTGCAGGCACCTCCTCCAAGTCCTTACTATTATGACGGACATTATCCTATGTACCAGCGGGGGCAACCCATGTTAGGCAACAATAACCCTCCAAACCCGGTAAAAATACACAACATGCTCAACCTATGGGTAACCCCAACATAGAATACCCACCTGGTAACCAAACCACTCCACAACCAGAAATGCCACAATATCGGCAATTGTAATAATCATGTTTTATGGACAAATGTTTAACAGTTAATTGTTATCATGTATGTTACGTGTGATCTGGAAACACGCCGTTAGCTTCACATATTACGTGAAAAGCAAATTTGCACTTACTGTTTGGGCACATTTGTGTATTTTGTTTACTACTTGTGTATATATTTTTTTTTTATTTGTGTCACTTTATATTTTTGTGAAGAGACATATGAGGAAATATGTAGAAAACAAAATACAATATGTGAAATAAACATTTTCTTTTTACTTTTACATTTGTGTGGTACATTCAAACAAGTGAGGTCAAATTGGTAGTGAGGGTGGTCCTAATAAGTTCAGCAGGGGTATTGGTGCGCTCTCCTTCAAAAGTACTGGAGTCCACTGACAGCACTGGCATTTCAGATTCCTGCACATTCCACTCAGGTAGAAATTGCTCTTTTTGTATTTCGCAAATGTTATGTAAAATACAGCAAGCAGCAACCACGTGGGGCACAAGCTTGGTGTCAATGTCATTGCGCTTCAATAGACAGCGCCAACGTCCTTTCAAGCGCCCAAAAGCATTTTCCACCACCATCCGAGCCGAGCTGAGGGTATGTGTAAACCGGATCTGTTCCTGAGACAGGTGATGTTGCTGAGTGAACCCCTTCATCAGCCAGCGCCTCAAAGGGTAAGCAGCATCCCCAATGATGTGTACCGGTATCTCCACACCATCAACAAACGTAGATTTCTGTAAATAAAAACATGCAGTTTCACGTCACCATGTTAAAAATATTGGTCACATAACGCAGTACACTTGGTACTATATGGTGAAAATGCATTTTGCAAGTGGTACATCTATGTATAAAAAGGGGCAGTAAATACATACAATATTGATAGCAAACAATAGTATATAAGCTTCAATTACAAAAACATCATACAACATTACACCTATATTTACCTCTCTAGGGAACAGCCAGCCATCTTGTCTTTCCTCAGCAATTTGGTAAAGGTCTGAATTTGCTAGAACTCTTGCGTCATAGGAACGTCCAGGCCAGCCGATGAAAACATCTGTGAAACTGACATAAAAAAATACATATAGCAATGTTTTACAATACGCATTACACATGGCACAATCACATAAAAAAACCCATAAAAAATGCTTACCAATAGTTGTGGTCAACCACAGCCTGCAGAATGATGGAATGCCAGCCTTTGCGATTGTAGTAATCCGCATGGTTGTCTGTGGGGGCAATGATGGGGATGTGTGTCCCGTCTATGGCTCCAGCACACTGTGGAAACCCACACTTCAGGAATCCTGCAATTGTATCATCCAGGCGCTGACCTTGCGGTAAGGAGATGAAGCGATGATACAGGGCTTCCAGCAATGCCGTGGTGACTTCATGCACTAGAGTGCACACCGTGGATATCCCCACTCCAAACAAGCAGGAGATTGTCCGGTATTCTTCAGGGGTAGCATACCACCACAACACAATAGAAAGGCGCCTACATGGTGGAATTGGTTTCCCAAAGTTAGTGGCCTTCCTGGAAAGTGCTGGGGTAATAAGGTCCAGCACATAGTTAAATGTCCCACGTGACATTCTGAAGTGTTGCAACTACTGCTGTTCCTCAAACGCTTCCACAGTAGACCAGAAAGCTTCTCCGTGGCTACGCTCTCTGGCACGCATGGTTCGGTTACTGGCAGCACTGAATCTCAAAATTGAGGCAATGCTGGCCCTGAGAAAAGCTCTCCTCCTGCGCATATACAGACACCGAGTTTTCTTCTGTTGTGCCATAAACTTCGCCTTCCTCCTCCTGAACTGGGACTGTGCAAGAGTACACAGTGTCAGCAGCTGCTGCAAACTCTCATTTGCTGCATAAAACAGCAAAAACACACTAGTAAACATGAACTCTGGGCTACACAAAAGTGAGTCGTCGGCCATGATGAAAAGTAATCTGGTAAACAATCACCACCCACTTTTGCATCATCTTTATGCGTCAAAAAACCAGTCACCTTTCAATGACATCACCATTTTTCAGCCAATGAAAACTGCTCTGGTGATGAATCCCACAAATTGCCAGGGCACAGACTTGTGCAGTATGAATGGGGTCAACCCGGGAAATTCCCGGGTCCGAGGTGCAGTATGAATGGTGTTTCTGAGCTGGGACGCTCCGAGCCCCGGCAAAAACCCGGCTTGAAAAACCCGGAATATTGCCGGGGCGGCAGTATGAAAGCGGTATAATACAGGGTCGCGTCTGGTTACTCAGCAACCTGACACACGGCTTCTGGCCGGGCAGCTCTTGAGCATGCGTGTATGCAACTGGAGATTACCATGGCCACGCTCTCCTATTTATAGGAGGTTTTATAGGAGGGCTCGTATTAAGTGCATTTCCTGCTAGCCACAACCCGTCCCCTTCACGCTGAGATGATGTGATCTTCATAGACTAATAATGCACTGCATGTGTCTTAGCCCTGGTCTCACTTGGCTCTTGTCTGCTCGTGCAGACAATGTATTAGCTGTTCATTAGGTTGGGACACTACAATCTACACCTCCCACAATTTAGCAGCGGTAGGCTCACATGACATCTCTGGTCCTGATTGGCTTTGTAGTCAGGTGACAGCTTGAGAGCCTTATCATAGCAGCTAATAGGCTCCTTCACAGTACATAGTGCCAATTCCGCTTATAACAAGTGTAATTGGGCTTTTTTTTTTTTTTTTTTTTTTACAGTTGCTGTGTTTTTTTGGTGGCGCGGGTTGCGGTTTTTGGGCTTCACAACATTTTTTTTTTTTTTTTTCAAAAAAACTTTATTGCCTTGTGTATAATGACGCTTTAAACAGTGTAAGGACGCTGCTGGTCTCTTATGTGGGCGTGAACTCAGGTGTTGGTAGGTAAACTTCAGCGTTGGCTCCTCTTGGAGGAGCCTGTCTGTGCTGTATACAGTAGATATGGAGAGTATATATGCAACCAGACACAACATGATGTGTGTAATTATAGTGTAAAGCTAGGGATATATTGTAGTGTACAGAGAAAATAAACCCCCTAAAGTGCAGCTATAACTCCTGAGTCTTCATCTTTAGTTATTATAACTGCAAAAACTGCTGCAGATTCCATTACTATTAATTTTATCTTGATATTTGTATCATAAATAAAAAATAATTACATTTTGGCTTTTTAGGGCTCTTTTTAGGATTGTTTGGGCTTGTTTTTCACTTAGCGGTTGCTTGTTTTTCATTTCAGAGTTGGCAACCCTGAGTACAGACTGTGGTGTGGAGTAGAAGCATGAAGGGCAGATACAAAGGGGCACATTTATCAACAGTCGCATAAAATGAAAAATAGTTTTCAATCCTTATCGCATTGATAGGGATTGAACTATTTCTCATATTTATAAAAAATTTCCACAGGAGCAGCAGTCACGAAAAACTGCTGTTCCTGTTAAGTTAAAAAACGTACATTTTCACTGCCTCTTCGTTCCCGAAGCTGCTGCATTTCACGGTTGCAGAAAGTGGACTGTGACAGAGAGGGGTCATGTGATCCCTCCACAAATGCGCTGTAAAGCTCTGCTCTTCGGAGCACAGCTGAACAGTGCTTTAAAATAGCAGAAACGGTAATGTATGGCAGCCTGAGCTGGCGTACATTACCATATGTGTAAAAAAAATTATATTCATTGCAAACCTGCGGTACATAGCAGTCCCCATAGACATCAATAGGGACTGCTATGCATTACAAAAAAAAAAGTGCAAAGCTCTGCTGCGATGCACTGTTGATAGATGAGGCAAATACTTCAATTGGCGTCTATTCCCCGAAAACCGTAGTTTTTGGGGAATTGACATGAAAATTAGGTTTAATAAATAGGCCCCTAAAACCCTTCCAGCTGCAATTATCAGCTGGGAACCATCCCAGTCATAGCCCTAATCCTCCACCCTGTACCATATACTCTTGGCATCCGTTTCTGCCTGCACTACCATTAGCAGGTATGTGTAAGTCAAATAACAAGACAGTACAAAATTCATTAAGTTATTAACCATGTTTAGTTACTTTCATATAGTATATCTGCTGTTGCAGACTTATGGCACTTATGGGCCATATTCAATTAGGTCTGGAGATCACGGTTACTCTCCCGAACGGCCAAGGTACTACGCGGTACCACAATAACACGGATTTTCCTTCGCCCCTCATAGTGTTGCAAACGGAAATCCGCGCTGTTTCAGTACCATATTACCTTATGTAATGTACAGCCACCATGTAACCGTGATCTCCAGTCTTAATTGAATATGTCCCTAAGCTTTTTTCCCCCCTGTAGAAATCCTACATTTGCACCTGTGTAGAAATGATATGCGGGCCAATTGCAATAAAATTAATTGCCCCCAATTTATTTTTCCCCTCTCTTGCTACTCTGGTTAGAGGACATGGCTTATAAGGACAGCAGTGACCCATTAAGAATACAAAAAAAAAATCCAAATAAATTTTGCTTAAGGCACCTAAATATTGACAATCAATACAGACAGATTTATAGAGGGAAAGTAACATTTAAAAAAAAAAATAAAAAAAAAAATGACAGGTATTCTAGATGCACTACTTTAGCCCTGCCCCAATTTCTATACTGCTAGGCTGGCGCTCACCGAAGGAAAACATATAATGTGATGCAACAAAGGTATTGATACTCTATAATTATATGCATCTCTGCCTCAGTCATGATACCCTGAGAGCACTCTGCATCCAATAGTTATAGTGATTATCAGCCGCAATCAGGAGGGTTAACTCCCACTCGTCTTCCTGACGCCGTTTCTCGGAAAGTATTTTTCGCGCGGTTTGTGCCAGATGATCCTGTTTTCCGTGGGCAGAGTAATTAGTGATAGCTGAGAAAAGTGGGGAGGGAGAGAGAAATGGGAGGAGAGCACAGAGAGCAGAAATATTGAAAGAGCGAAACCAAAAAGACAGAAGGGGAAGGGAGAAGCTGCACTAATTAGCAGACACGACGCTCATTTCTATTAGGAGCTGATCAGTGACCTGTGCTAAATAGTTTATCAAAATGTCAATTTCAACGAATATAATAGGCAATGGATAGACACATTCACCGCTTTTAGTTTGCATGGATTGGTCCGTGATAACAATTCATATGGTGGTTTTTTTTGGGTGGGGGGCTGGCTCTGTTCACCAATAAGCATGAATGGTCTGGTCTTAGTCTGTAGAACACACGCGTCAGTCTGTGGCAATCACGATATGTAGATGTCCTGACCTGCTGTGAACAAACCCTCCATATCGATCTGCTTTCTGCAGGTTTTAGGAACCCTATTATATATTTATTGTAAATAGTGACTTAAGCATAATCTTCAGAGACATTGCACAATCTTTGGTTACATGGTGTGTCCTCCTGACTAGATTATATAGTCATGTTCTGACATTTGCAGGTTATTTAAGGTGCGCTCTTGATTGCAGATTATAAATTGGAGCTAGACAGGTTGCACAAGGTATCCTCAGTCACTGTTCCTCTCCAACTCTGGGTGTTCTCTTCACAATGAACCTCAAACATGCTGCTGACAGCCATTAAATTTTATATATTAAATTTTATGTATAGACAGCCCTGTTTAACGTTTTATTCTTTTTACAATATATACATTTTTAGCCACATCTCACTCTTATGGAAAAAAAATAGTGTATATATATATATATATATATATATATATATATATATATATATATATATATTCTATCATCTATCATATTTTACTATTTAACAGAGGACAATAATAAAATAGGGCCACACATCATCAAGTTAAATATGTCCCTGTAATGGCTGTGCATCCTGAGAGATGTTAAAGGTCAGGAGAGCTATACAAGAGATAGACTATGCAGCATGGGCTCCTCCCTGTGGTTCATTGAGAAATCACAAACAAAAATAGTAGTAATGTGTCAATGCACTTGTGCGGTTAATTTGACAACCCAAAAGCACTTCCCAATTTGACAAATTGTATACTATAGTGACCCCAGACAAGTTAGTGTTTGAATGTAAAAAAAAAAAAAAATATAGGTGTTGGGAGAACTGGTGAAATATACCGACTGGTAGGACAGTCTCTGTAAATTGGGACTGTTACGCCTAAATTATTAATATAGTGGTAGAAACAAAGTAGAGCTTTCTAAACTAAAGCTGACACTCTAAAGGACATGTGGGAAATTAATCATAAAGCAAAAATGCATAATTTATACAGTGGTTCTCACCTCTTTGTCTGTTTTACCCAGTTTGTTTATTAGTTTACTGTGTTTGTCCCCAATTGTAAAGCGCTACGGAATATGTTGGCACTATATAAATAAATGATGATAATGGTTCAGCCATGTATGTGACGGTTTTTAAACCCATGTAGGGTTGATAGAGAAAAGGGTTCATTAATATTATTTTGTCATAACAATGGTAAAATGTCTTAAAAAACATATGTAAATCAGCTTAATTAAAAAAGCTGAGCAAAATATAAATATATGCATATCTGCTGGAGTGCAGCAGTGAAATGTTAACCCTTTCAAAATGGAGTGTGCAATGAAATGTGCATAAGACAGATACTAACAGAGCATGGCATGCTGGGAACCACCTCCACCATCAGCTGGCTGGAGTGAGCCTCCGGAGTCCTGCCACAACCTTAAGTTCTCTCAATTAGTGATGGATGGTTCAAACTGGAATTCATAGAGATTGCGGCAGTTGATGGCAGGAGCGAGTAAGGGATCTGTTTAGCAATGGGAGAAAACCATTTCTTTGTTGAAAATGTTTTTTTGTGAGAGATAGGGCTTCTGCCTATCTGTCAAGAGCTTGCCACTCGTTTCTGCTACAGATAGATCCCACTGGCAAAGATTTTTGCTGAGTTTCTCCCAGCCACAGCATACCCATGCAGAAACCTATTTAAGAAGGATCGCTGAAGAACATGTACCGCCACAATTCTCATAACGCTATCAACATCTCAGGATGGTGATGAGATATAAAGACTATCAATACATCAATGCTGCCCCTATGTAATTGTGAGAGCTGTCATAGGTTTTATAGATTTGTCCCTGGAATTGTACACAGCTTTACTAGGTTTACAGTTTTACACAGGTATAACTAGGCCAGCTGTGGGTAATTAGCAGACCTCAATGGGGTCAATTGCAAATCTCGTGAACAGAATAATGATCATCATCCTCTATTTATATAGCACCACTAATTTTGCAGCACTGTAGAGAACTCACCCACATCAGTCCCTGCCCAATTGGAGCTTACAGTCAAAATGCCCTACACAGATAAGGCCATGGTCAGGAGTTGAATTCATGACCCCAGTGTTGAGAGGCAGAAGTGCTAACCACTAAGCCACCATGCTGTCCAGATAATTGAATCTCTTTTATTTACTGTGATGTCAGAGAGTGACCGTGATGCGTACAGTCAGTTTGTCTATGGCTGGGCCAACCTAACTTTCCAGGCATAGACAAATTACTGGTGCAGTGATCTAAAATTTGATATCATGTTTCTTTACATAGATAATGTGTGACCCCCATGGGCAACCAAGGACCACTTAAAGGATATTTGAAAAACATCATGTTGCCCATGACTAATCTAGATAGTACTTTACAGTGACTGCAGCACTTGGTGAGATGGCTGGGGCAACTGTCCAATCGAGTAACACATTGATTTCCTCCAAACCCCTTATCTCCCCAATACCTGATGCCTGTGGTCATATCATGCTATATATGTCAGACACTGAAGCTCACAGAGCAAAGTAACTCAATCTGACCTCTGGCCAGCCATGTCCTTATCACACTAGCGTTCCTTCTTGTTAGCAGAGTCCCTAGCCACAGGCATTATATGGAAATGCTAAAGCAATTACAGATCTCTCTACTCCTGCTTCAGATCTTTCTACTCCTGCTTCATAAGGCAACAATTGCCTTCTGTACGTTTGAATTGTACTAGAACACGGTACATGGACTGCCTTTTCAGCCATGTAATTTTTCCTGACATCACTGGGGTTTCAAACAACCAGTGACAATAGTTTTTGTTGGTGTTTTAGGGCCGGATTCATCAAGGCACACATTTAGAGAGCAACGTGCGTTTATTCAAAAACGAACGTAAATCATCTCCGCGTGCTCTCAAATTCATCAGCGCACAAATCTAAAGATACGTGGGCTGATGAGTTTGGGTGCAACTCTGCAGTGCTCTACTACACAAGACCCTGCTGGATACGTTTAATACCTGTATGGATTATAAATTCACAAAAGACACTGAAAAAAATATATTAAATGAATGTCACCTGTTAATAAAATAGGCATTAGTGATAAAACAGTAAAAACCAAAAAAAGTTTGTTCTTTTATTTTTTTTGAAAATATTTTCTAATGAACATAAAATAAATTTTTACAGTTGCTTCTGATTGAAAACACATGTTATAGCATGCATACTGATCAGAACTTAGACTAGCCCTGCAGCTGGAGCTATAGATATGGCAGAAAAACAAGTAACTTTGAGATGCACAGAGCTTGATTCGGACTTGGCTGTGTGCACTAGAGTATGGCATGCCTTTACTGTAAATTGTCTACGGCAAAATGCCCCTTCCTCACCCTGTTCACTCCCCGTAATCGTAGGCTGTAGTAAGTGTCCTTTATGTACAAGGACTGGGTGGACTGGCCCTGCGTTTACTGGCGTATATCCCGGTTCTGGGCATGAGCCGTATGAGTTTGCGTAGTATACGCTCAAAATTGGCAAATACGTGCCTTGATGAATCAGGCCCTTAAAGTCAGTAGTGATATAAGAATGGTACATATACCTCGTTTTTCTCCATTCATTGGTTTCTCATAGAAACCATTGTAAACAGAGACAAGAGACACTGCACTCTTATATACGGCATATGTAACATGCAGATTAACTTTCTGACTGGAAGGTAAACATTTTATATATATATGACCCTTAGAGGCTAAACCTCACATATATATTAAAGTGTGTATAGCTTTTAACAAAGAATGAAGTTTGAAGTGAGGTGGGGCAGGACATACAAATGTAGGACTAAACAATGTCTCTATTACCCAAAACAACCATACTAAAGGTTTAGTATAGTAGTATTGTAACGTCTAAGCTAAACATTGTATTCAGGTTAGTGGCCCTTCCTCCAGTGCCGTAACGAGGGTGGTGCAGGCGGTGCCTTCGCCCTGGGCGCAAAGCCAAGGGGGCGCAGCAGCCGCCCACTACCTGCCTTCAGCCCTTAAGTTACGCTTAAGGGCTGAATAGAGAGAGAGATTTTAACTTACTAGAGTTTGATGCTTCAGCCATTAAGTTCCGCTGTGGAACGCATGTGCGTTCCACTGACAGGAAGTTCGGCATTTGGAACGCAAATGCCGAATTTCCTGTCAGTGGAACGCACGTTCCACGGCGGCACTTAACGGCTGAAGCATCAAACTCTGGTAAGTTAAAATCTCTCTCTCTTTCTCCTCCTACCCCCCCCCCCCCCACCCTCACCCCCCTCCTTAGATGGGGGCGCCGGTGCCCTGTCTCGCCCAGGGCACCAAAATGTATAGTTACGGCACTGCCTTCCTCAAAGCCTGTTGAACTTGAGGTTAGAAATAACTTTTGACATTGGGTCCACATTTTGTATCTGAACCTTTCCGCTAATACCAAAGGAATTCTCTCCACTCTTGTATACCAGTCATATTAAACCTCTGGCTGCTATGATTTATGCTGACCCCCAGTAACAGTACCTAGTGGGAAGGACCATCCCACTAGGAGGATGTCCCCTCAATAGCAATGTACCTGCAGTCACCAAGGAACACCACAATTTGCCCAGCTACTCTCATCAGAAGCAACAGAATTCTGCACTGTCCACAGATGTTACACATTTCTTTGCATTAGCTATGAACAGACATGTAAAAATGGAGTCCATGTGGCATCTCACAGGGTATCACAAAAAAGGCATTTGCTTTGAATTCACTAAGATAAAATAGCATGTTTCATTTGAACAGGTTGGTCCTACTGAAGGCTCCATGTGCCTTGCCTCATTCAAAGCTGTTGATAATGATTCAAGACATTGGGAACACTGCTGAGTGTGTTGCCTTCAAGGAGAGCGAAGCTTACCTTCTTTTCTTTTTATTTATTTATTTATCTTATCTTGACGAGCTACCCCTAAAATGGAAATGTGTGGAGTCATAACCTAAACTGTCCTGATTTAGATGGGACAGTTACACCATCCCACCAGTCTTTAGTCCTGATTGCTGGGGTCATTGGGTAGGTTTGTCCTGTGCTGCTGCCACTAGTGTGCACAGCAGTGCAGGAGTGTGTTTTTAGTGAGGGTAAGGGGGTTGGAGATGGCTTCAGAAGCGGTAGACTAGCCCATAGGGCAACCAGTCTGGTGTCGCCACGCCTCTTTTCTATTTTCGTTGGCAATGTAAGGAGAAATGTTGGTATGTATGTTTCTGTCAGGAGGGATAGATATGTGATTCCTTAGTCAGCATAGTATGTTTAAATTCCTGATTGTGCTACTTGCGTAATTTTTACTGGTTTTATTTAATAGGTGCTGTGTTTTAAATATATATAATAAAATATACTTAGCACTGATTCTGAAGAATTACAGACTATAAAAAGACATTTGTCCTCCAGGCCACTAGAAGACGCTGTACTGTATTGTTACTACCATTGATTTCTTTTCTGTGACCACCTTTCCTGTCCTATGCTGTGATGATACTATAAGAAGTGTTTTCAACATGGGTCTGATTTCATTTTGCACTTTTCTCGTAAGTGATACCATACTTATACTGCATTATAATTTTCCTATGTATAAATTAAATCCCTTGACATATTATGTCACATAAAATACAAAGAGATGTAACATAATTAGGGATGTGCACCGGCCACTTTTGGTGTCTTGTGTTTTGGATTCAGATTTGCTTGAGGTTTTGGGGTTCGGATTTGTTTCGCAAAACACCTGACGAAAGGTTTTGGTTCGGATTTAAGGTTTTGGATTCGGATTTATTATGAAAAAAACATAAAAAGTGTTAAAATCAAGTTTTTTGGTTTATTTTCACTCCTACGCTATTATTAACCTCAATAACATTCAATAACAATCATTTCCACTAAATTCCCAGTCTATTCTGAACACCTCACACCTCACAATATTGTTTTTAGTCCAAAACGTTTGACCGAGGTAGCTTTCTGGACTGCATAGTGCAGTGGTCCCGGTACACAATTTGGTACCGGGGCCACAATACCTCCGCCTTCAAATGGTCTGAATTCCACTGCACAGCTGCCTGCTCCTACATCCTCTGCAGCATATACAGGGTGTAGTTCGAGCGTGTCAATACCTCTTGTTTTTGACGATGACAGGTCATTTTCATTAATTTATGATTTGGCAGCAACAGTCAACGTTGTTTAATATCTGATACGCCTCTATCTGGACTGCATAGTGGAGTGGCCCCGGTACCCAATTTGGTACCGGGGCCACAATACCTCCTCCAACTTTCAAGTGTAGTGTTTATAATTTATAAAAACTACAGTAGTTATAGCACATCAATAACTCTTGTTTTAGACGACCATGGTACAGAGCATTCATCATTGAGATCCCATCAAGTATGTGAAAGACAGACAGCGTCGAAGTGTTATTTGTTGACTTTGTTAACCAAAAAATTGTCCACTGGACTTATACTGCTGAATCAGTGAACTTTGTAATATAGCAGTATCATTGGAATTATACTGCTGAATCAGTGAACTTTGTAATATAGCAGTACCAATGGACTTATACTGCTGAATCAGTGAACTTTGTAATATAGCAGTACCAATGGACTTATACTGCAGAATCAGTGAACTTTGTAATATTGCAGTACCACTGGACTTATACTGCTGAATCAGTGCTTTGTAGTATAGCAGTACCACTGGACTTATACTGCTGAATCAGTGAACTTTGTAATATTGCAGTACCACTAGACTTATACTGCTGAATCAGTGAACTTTGTAGTATAGCAGTACCACTGGACTTATACTGCTGAATCAGTGAACTTTGTAATATTGCAGTACCACTAGACTTATACTGCTGAATCAGTGAACTTTGTAATATAGCAGTACCAATGGACTTATACTGCAGAATCAGTGAACTTTGTAATATAGCAGTACCAATGGACTTATACTGCAGAATCAGTGAACTTTGTAATATTGCAGTACCACTGGACTTATACTGCAGAATCAGTGAACTTTGTAATATAGCAGTACCACTGGACTTATACTGCTGAATCAGTGAACTTTGTAATATAGCAGTACCAATGGACTTATACTGCTGAATCAGTGAACTTTGTAATATTGCAGTACCACTGGACTTATACTGCAGAATCAGTGAACTTTGTAATATTGCAGTACCAATGGACTTATACTGCAGGATTGTTTTTGGATATTTTTTTTTTATTTCTTTTTTTTATAATTATTATTTTTTTTATTTTTTTATAACTTTTTTTTAAATTTTTTATAACTTGGGAATAATGGAGAAATAACAATGCCCTTAGAAGGACAGAGCACAGGACACAGCACCACTGGACTGAACAGGACACAGCACAGGACCCAGCAGCACCACTGAACTCAGAAGGACAGAACTCAGAAGGACAGAGCACAGGACACAGCACCACTGGACTGAGCAGAACACTGCACAGCACAGAACTGAACAGCACAGCACGAGATATAGCAGGACAGAGGACCACCTAACACAACCTCCCTCTACCCTGATCAATGCCCGAGTGAAGATGGCGGCGGCTAGCGGGGAATTTATAGAATACGAGTATCGCGAGATCCGACAGCGGGATTATGACTCAGAGCCTCGGTTTCAGTTTTGCAATTGGCGGGAATACCCGGATCTGTCTCGGATCCGGCTCGGATCGGTAACGTTCGGGTGGGCTCGGATTTCAGATATCCGAGCCCGCTCATCTCTAAACATAATATATATATATATATATTTCTGATATTTTCTAGGTATAATGCATATTCTTAGATGTGATTCTTTTTGATTGCTTTGTAAGCTTCAACAACATGGGTGTTGTTATAAGCGTTATTTATATCTAGACTAGACTACCTTTTGCCCTGAGCCAAAGTATCTTATCTAGAGAAGATGATTTTGTGGACTGCATAAAAGGAGTTCTAATTACTAAAACTAGATAGGCCATTTATGAAAGTGCAGAAGTGCCGTTTGTGCTTATTTTCGTGTAGATGTGCTTTATTTTATACACTGTGTACTATAGGTATGCATTCCTGCCTGTGCATTAGATCTAGAAAGCTGCATTACTACCTACCCAGCAAACATTTAAGTTCACAACTCTAAAAAGGCTGCGAAGGGCATTGTAGTCATATTTACAACATTTTAAATATTTTTAAATCAAAGGCTATTTTTAGGGATTAAGAACTAGATTTACTAAACTGCGGGTTTGAAAAAGTGGGGATGTTGCCTATAGCAACCAATCAGATTCTAGCTGTCATTTTGTAGAATGTACTAAATAAATGAGAGCTAGAATCTGATTGGTTGCTATAGGCAACATCCCCACTTTTTCAAACCCACAGCTTAGTAAATCTAGCCCTAAATGTACAAAGTAGAAACTAAGGCCAGTTTTTAACAGTAATAATGTAATGATCATAAAAGAAAGACCATTATTTTATGAAACATGTAGTCATAATTACAACATACAACATTTTAAATATTTTTAAATCAAAGGCTATTTTTAGGATTAAATGTACAAAGTAGAAACTAAGGACAGTAGTTACCAAACAGCAGAAGAATATGGAGATCTGTTTAAAGATGTTGAGCTTACGCAGAAAATTATGATGAGCCCCTGAGAAGTTTTAAATAAAAACAATCAATTGCCTATTAATCAACCTCACAAATCCTCTTTTTGTAGGTTGTGTTATATTTTTTTTCTGTTTATTACAGTATAGTCTGTTAATTAAGTTGAATAGAAGGGTATGAAATTGTTATTTAGACATTTTAAAGTGTACCATAAAGCTTTGTGTACAAATATATATGCAACAATGGTTCAATATTTAATAATATGTATATGTATGAATAGCATGAGCTTCAGAATCAGTCAGAACTGACTACTTGAATCATCACCATATTTGAAATACTGATTGAACCCCAGATATATTTTTACTTATGGACAAAGTAAATCCAGAGGCTTCCTGAATGTCACTTAATTCTAATTGTGGCCAGTGAGACACTGCATTCACTGGCCATTTTTCTTGTATATAGGCAAACTCAAACATGACAGGGAAGGTGACATTGGAGTTCTGGCTGTAGTAATTCCACAATCTATAAATAATTACAACAGGACCTTATTCTTATCTTATCTTATTCTTTTGGCTGATGTAACGGAGAGAGTTCCTGGTTTTTGAAGCATAAGCAATGACCCACACAACATCTTGTCAGCATAATGAGAACTGCATTCTTGGTGCAGGACATTAGGTGTTCTGCACTATGCCAAGTCCAATATAACCAAGGTTGGTTGCCCTCAAGGCCGCTTAGACCAGCGGCCTGGAAAATATTCACATGTGGCCCGAAGTTCCTTCCAGGTTTATGCCCCCGCTGTGGCTACTATTGGATAAGTCAGATCTAGGTGAAGCTTGGTATCAAGTGATCAGAGCAGCCATATCCACATCACATGACCTATATTTTTTTTATTGAAGCCTGAGGTGTATGCTCCAAAATGCCCAGTGCAGTGGAAATATTGTGCTGGGGCCTTGGGACTTTGGACCCGTCCCTATAGAGTAAAGGACCTGTTCCTCCCCATTCCCCAGCAGCTTAAAGGCCCCAGAGAGGGACAAGGGTCTTCAGGCCCTCCTTCGCCGAAGCTAGGGAGGGCCCCTTGACATCCCCGATTTCCGAAGGCAAAATTCTTAAGGGCCCACCTCTGCCACAAGTCTCAGATAGGCCCCTTTCTCCTCTAGGTAGGCTGAAGCTTTTTGTAGGAGAACTGACTCATCAGCTCCCCCCAGAAGGAGGGAACCTCTGAAAACTTCAGGAGAGGGTCGCCAAAAAGGGTCTATACACAAACCCCTCGAACACATGCCACACAAGACAAAACATGCAAAAAGTGCAAGAAATGCTAAGTGCTGATGTCAAATAAATAAATGTATCCCTGCAAGCTCTTGCTCAATTTCTGGAGGAGATAAAGAAAATTCTGGTCCAGCCATCAAAAGTGATGCAGGTACTAGCATTGTGCTAGTACCTTATTCTGTACTGTGTTGCAGCTCAGCTTCAGAACAAGTGCAGATTAGAGGAGGGGGAGGAAGTGCAGTGCAGGGAGCAATACCTGTCCTCCCTCCTTCCTCCAAGGGATAGACCATGATTTGTGATCCTGACTGACAAGGTAAATTCACTTTTTGGGCAGGGTGGCATGGATTAATGATAATTAAGTGTTAATTAGCATGCAATTGTGAATTAGGAGTATAGATGCTCACTGACCCCCGTGTTTTGGTTTTGGTTTTGGATCTGGATTACCTTTGTGTTTTGGTTTTGGTTTTGCCAAAATCGCCCTTGCGTGTTTTGGTTTTGTTTGGTTTTGTTTTGCTATTTTTTACAAAATTCAATTTTTTGGGCTAAAATAACATAATTTAGGTATTATTTTGTACCTACATTATTATTAACCTCACTAACACTAATTTCCAGTCATTTACATTCAATTATGACCATCTCACAGGTCACAATATACTTTTCATACATTTTCAGCCAAATACTGCAGTAATCTGGCTGGATGGTGAGCGAAAGAGCAATGACTCAAACACACGGCAGTTCTTACCACATCTAGGAAACATTGCAACAAGCGTTTCACGTGTTTCTTGGATAAGTGAGGTAATTCTACAAGTAATACATGGCAACGATTGATCGCTCCACCTGTTTCTTGGATAGGTGAGGTAATTCTACAGCTAATATATGGCAACGAGTGCTCCACCTGTTTCTTGGATAAGTGAGGTAATTCTACAGCTAATAAATGTCAACGAGCGCTGACCCCCCCGGGATGTGTGCTTTTATCAGACACACACCAATCCAGGGTGCCAGACAACGCACTAGAAAGAGCTATTGAAATCCAAAGTAAAAAGCCAGTTCATCAGGGAGCTTATAATCAGCCCCAATGACTGCTTTAAGGACGCTACTAATCAAAATGACCACCCTACACTTAAAGTGAAAGTTACAAAAAAGCAGCCTGCAAAGCTGTGCGCTAAATCAAAATGACCAAAGCACATTTTCTCTTTGGGTGTGTATTACACCTTACACTTATAGTGAAAGTTACAAAAAAGCAGCCTGCAAACACTGTATGATAAATCAAAATGACCAAAGCACCTTTTCTCTTTGGGTGTATATTACACCCTACACTTATAGTGAAAGCTACAAAAAAGCAGCCTGCAAAGACTTTACGATAAATCAAAATGACCAAAGCACCTTTTCTCTTTGGGTGTATATTATACCCTACACTTATTAGTGCAAATTCTGAAAAATACAGTTTAATCCCTGCTAGTCCTTCCTTCAACAAGCTATCAATGGCCTAAAGGCATCTTAGACCAACAGTGATGTGAAGTGAATTCTGCACTGTAAAGATGATGTCGTCATCTTCAGCATCATATCTCACCCACATCAGTGTGTATGTACATCATCATCCGCCATTAGGGAAGTGTCAGTACTTGGATGTATTTGCCGGTAAAGGCCTTCCTCGTGGAAGATGTAGTTCATATTGATGAACATCATCTTTTCCACATTTTTAGGAAGTAACCTCCTACGTCGATCACTGACAAGGTTCCCGGCTGTGCTGAATACTCTTTCTGAGTACACACTGGAGGGTGGGCAGCTTAGGTATTACAAAGCAAGTTTGTACATGGGTTTCCAAATGGCTTGTTTTTCCTCACAGTATGGAAAGGGGCTGTCTGACATTTCCATATCAATTAACTCTTGAAAATAATCCTCCACCATCCTTTGCATGTTAATAGTACACACTTTTTTTGGTAAAATCTTTCAAACCAGCCCAGATGTCAAACTGCTGTGGTCTGCCCCCTGCGTCATCCCTGCTTCTCTTTGGAAAGTGCAATTTTTTCCGAGCAGCAGCTGCCTGAGAAACTGAAGGAGGAGACGCCGTCAAGGTCCAGTTCAGCGGACAACTTGCTGACCAATAGCTCCTTGCAACTGTTCAGATCTCGGTCATTTGGAAGCATAGAATCGATGTAGGTCTTAAACCTCAGATCAAGCACAGTTGACAAAACATAGTGATCCGACTTCAAGATTTTAATAACTCTTGGATCATTGCGAAGCGAATTAAGTACTTGATCTACAAGGCCAACATACTTTGCGGAATTGCTTTCTTTCATCTCCTCTTTCAGTTTGGCAGGTTTTTTTTATCGCCAGTTAACTTTTCCTCTATTACAGCTCTTTTTCTCTTCAATATGGTAAAAGGTGTTTTTTTTGTGTGATTTTTTCCCCTGACTTCAAAAGACTATGTACTTTTACATAGGCTTTTCCAGATGACGTACAGGGAAGACTAGCATCAGGACTGGTGGCAGCAGCTGCTTGCTGCTCCTGCTCATATGTGTACTGCTGTGAATCCATTTAATGACACCCCAAACACTTTGTAGTGCAAATTCAGAAATATACAGTGCTATCTTACAATTGCAGCACTCAGCAAATACAGGTTTTTTTGACGGGGGGATATGATACCCCAAACACTTTGTAGTGTAATGATGCTAGATCGCCGTGGAGGTGGCTATTTATTAATTCTAAAACTCGCGAGATCTGAGATACGACTATGTCACAATGACGTTTTGCCTCGTTTTGGAATCCGAATAGGCGCGAGAGTACCAAGCCGACTTGGCTCAGTATTCGGATTCCCGAAGTTCGGGCGGGTTCGGTTTCATGGAAACCGAGCTCGGCTATCTCTAATTAGGAGTAATTAAGTCAAAGTGAGGGTTGGTGGTCTAAGAGTCACGTGGGAGTTTTAGAATACATGTGGGATCTGGGGCATTTTGTGACAAGTCTGGCATCAAAGAATTTAGTAAGTATACAGATGCTCATTTCTGGTTTGCCGTTTTTCTCAGCCTGTAGATCCAGTTTTTATTGTACATTAAAAATGAGGATGTGCCGCACCAGGAATATACTTTAAGATCTAGTTCATGTCATATTTATTATGAAGCAAATGAGGTCTCAACTGCTTCAGATTATGCAAACTAGAGATGGGCGGCTCGGTTCCCCGAGAACCGAACCCACCCGAACTTAGGCTATCCGAGCCGAGCAGGCTCGGTACTCTCCCGCCTGCTCGGAATCCAAATCGAGGCCGAACCTCATCGTGACGTCGTCGGATCTCGGGGCTCGGTTCTCGCGATACTTGAAAATTATAAATACCTGCCTCCACAGCAATCCATCGCCATTTGACAGAGGTAGAGAGCAGGATGTAGTCACAGGCTGATTAGAGCAGGGACAGACAATACAATTCTGATTCCAATTCTGCTAACAATCGATAGAGAAGAGAGGAGGATAGAGGAGTCTTTTTTTTTTCTTCAATATTTGGCACTACAAGTGCTTTGGGGTGTCCCCCATTCTTTTGCATTAATATTTCTGGCTGTCAAAAGTACTATCTGTCAGCAGATATAAAAAATAATTTGTAGCACTCCAAAGTGCTTTTGGGGTGTCCCCCATTCTTTTGCATTAATATTTCTGGCTGTCAAAAGTACGATCTGTCAGCAGTATCTAAAACAATTTGTAGCACTACTAATGGATTCTAAGCAGTCCACATAGGAGCAGAATCAGCAACCAGGTTCTGTCACCAGTCCTGATGGTAGTGTTCCCAGTACGTCATCTGGGAAAGGCGATGTCAAACTACACAGTCTTTTGAAATCAGTCAAAAAAACACACACACAAAAAAAATTTACCGCGTTGAAGCGCAAAAGAAGTGTAACTGCGGAAAAGTTAAATGGTGATAAAAAAAAAATTGCCAACATGCCATTCTATACACGCAGTGGCAAAGAGAGAATGAGGCCTTCACCTTTGTCTATTAGTGGCAGATCAAAAAAATGTTACCAAGCCTACAAGTGGTGCACAACTACTGTTACGCGTCAAAGCCGAGCAGTAAGGCATTAGAGGATAATGTTTGCTCAGAATCAGAAATGACACCAATCCCTGTGGAGAGTCCATCCAACAGTGGGATGTCTAATCGTGAGCATTCTGTTAGTGTATCCATAAAGAGGGGCCCTTTCAGCTGTTCTGCTGATGTGTGCCTGAACAGCCCGAGTGTAGCCGGTGATACAGCAAGTGATGATGACACTTTGTCTTTAGAAGAGGATGTGGGGGAGATTTGGGTATCCGGCGAGGGCGCTGATGATGATGCAGTTGATTGTGTAAGTCCTGCACCAGAGGCAGCAGTGTGGCAGCAGTTCTGGCACGTGAGGTTCTGGCACCAATTTGCACTTTCCAAACACAAGCAGGGATGACGCAGGTGGCAGACCACAACAGTTTGACATCTGGGCTGGTTTGAAGGATTTGTCAAAAAAAATTGTGACCTTGACCATAACTCCAACCAATCCTACTATTAACATGCAAAGGATGGTGGAGGGCCTATCATGGATTAAACTTTATTTTTCATAATTTGCACTAATAATGTTTGGGTGTAATATACACCCAAGGACGAGTACTCAATTGCTAAGAGTTATTGATGAAGAGGAAGACAAGCAGGCTTGTCTGTAGAATTTGCAGGCAAATTGTGCTGCGTTATATAGGTAACACCCAAAGAGAAGAGCTCCATTGCTCCATTGCTAATTGTAATTGCTGAAATAGAAATAATAGGGCTGACAGTCTTGGTCTAAATCTGCAGTTACATTTTATTGTACCATAGCTCACTCTGAAACAGGAGAGGTGTCGGGGTTTAGTGATAATCTTCCTCAAACAATACTAATTCATCCCATCATCATAGAAGTCTGTGTAGTATGATATAATTGCCGATAATGGCCTTCCAAATGGAATTGCTAGTTGATTTTAGGGCAGAGGTGTCACGATTTGTGGGCAATTCTTTTACAGCAGAGCAAATATCAAAATGTTGTGCGGACTCATCTGCATCACCACTGGGTGTCTTGGGAAAGCAATTTTTTTTTTTATTGATTCCCCAAGAAGCTGACAGTTTGTCCTTTCAAAACACAGGTTTTTAAGCAAAATGAAATGGGATGGTCTTCACAGGGGCAGTGTTTAATGCTAATCGGGGGTTGTGGCCTGTCACAGTTTTTCAATCACCATTTGCATGTTGCCTGATTTACTAACCAAATCTAATATGTGATATATTCTTTCTGTAGAACGTTACATCGATCCAATTTTATCATTAATAAATCCCCTATGACTCTGTCCATCTTTTGATACCTAACATGATGACCTTTTGACAATGTGACATACCTTTTCCAAAGATATGTGATTTTAGCTGTTCACGGATACCACCCGTACCTGTCATTGACAACCCCTCTAACAGCGGTTAGACTGAGCGGCCCGGGGGGGCGCTGCCCCACTGCCCCCCGGCCCAGCCCGCCCCTGTCTGTTGGAGTCTGTGTAATTGATATATTATTTGACCTTGGCAGCAGAAACTGTATGGTAGCACTGATGCTGCCATACAGCAACAGATATGTATATTTTTTTAAAATAGATTCTTTGTGTAGACTGGCTTATGCCAATGTGTATTACTGAATATTTATTGTAACAGGATCGGCTTACTCTGCCACCCTGTCTGGGGGAGGTACTTTTACAGATTTGTATTGGGTTTCCTCTTGCTGTCAGTAACCTGCCATTATTCACAACTCCTAGCAAATGTTTCTCTGCCACCAATTGACTGTAAGTGTCGAGAGTGCCACCACCAGCTTTTTCTCTTCTGGCAACTGAAACCAGTTCCTGAGTATTGTTGCTGCAGCATCTCTTTGCTGGTGACTGTGGCCACTTACTTTGTATCAGGACTGCAGGGTAGCAGCAGAGTGTTCACTGAGGACACTGGGTTCAGCAAATACAGCCGATGATGTAATAGTGAGTTACCTCTTTTTTATCAGATACAGGCGTTTGCACAATGCCTCACGCAGTAAGGCTGAGCAAAGCCTACAAACCAATAAAGTAGTTCATTGCCAAGGCATTGGAAGGTGGTGGGCCCATTTTTCATTCCAAAAAGCAGAACCTTGAACTCGTACAAGGTGAATGGGTTAATGTACACCGACCATTTTGAGCCCCTGTGGCGAGTAGGGATTTTGACTGAGGCAGTTCACCGGTTAACCATAATGTAGGTGTCTTAAGGCAATCCAGGAAGGACAAAAACTCATGTGGAGCAGAAGGGTGTTGTGTGTAGTTGCTGCAGCACCTCTTTGCTGGTGACCATGACTGGTTCCTCCTGACTGCTTACTTTGGAACAAATCAAAATAAAAGAACACATATCACTTAAACCAAATAAAAATACCACCATAAATATATTAAAATTCAAAAAACATTTTATTAAGAACAAACTACATATTACAATATAAAATTCATATATTAACCGAAGTCTAAGTGGATTGACATAAAAGGGCTCAAAAGGAAATATCTGTTGTTGTATATTAAACCTATAGTGCACTTATAGGGGAATCCATCTGTAAAAGTTTCCTCAATTTGGACTCCAATCATTTTCAAGGAGAGTCTTAAATGTAAAGAAAATATTAAATACTAAAATCAATATTAGGATCCACCACATAGATCAGCTCTGTTATATTGAGGGAGCTAAATTGTTAGTGAAACATATAGTCCCAGAGTCTGCTTTATTGGGAGCAGTCTTTAGACAGGACACATACAGTCTGTGTCAACAGTCTCTCACCCTGCCGACTTCAGCTGATCAAAAGTCATCATTCACATGCTGCAAATAACAGCCAGTTCGCCATCAATCTCCTTACCCACCACAGACTCGTTCTGATAGATATTTTAAATGTACTGGATCCACACTTTTTTTTTTTCATTGTGTATAACTTCACCCACAATTTCCTTGTAACATGGATTCCTTAGTTGGTCCTTTTCCACTTGCAAACGAGATAACAAACTTACGCGTTTCCCCACAGGTGTTGTGGTTTCAGATCTGATGAAACCACAACACATGTGGAGAAACGCGTAAGTTTGTTATCTCATTTGCAAGTGGAAAAGAACCAAGACTGAATGGACAGTCCGATCAGTTATGTGAACGAATGTTTAAGAAAATAGCATGCACGTTTGACATGACAGCCCAGAGTAGATGCTGTTCTAGAGAAGGGGACCCATCTGCGCTGTGCAGCTGCAAAAGGGTAGCACATTAGACTCACCATGGTGACAGTACCCTTTCTTTTAAAAGTGGGTTAGAACACTATAGGCATGGTTTAAGAGGAAATTTATTATGGAATTCTTGTAAAGAGCGAGGGGCATGAGCATTCTCAGCTTTTACCCAACAGTGTCCTTCAGTCTCATTTCCTCTTCCCCCTCCATGGCAGCATACAATATGGGGGCTAGTCCCCCTTGTACATGACTCAGGACAGGGAAGAAGACACACCTAAAGGGTATATAGGGCCATGTCTCCCTCCTTTCTGTGTCTTTTTTCCAGTCCTTTTAGTAGAGTCAAGCAGTTCAGATTTATTGTTTTCTTTGTTTACCTACATCTATTTGCCAGAAGGAGCAGGATGATAGGGTATAACTCTTTCCGAAGGTCTGGCATTTGCACTTCTCTGAGTGTTAGCAGAGTATAGGTGTTGGGACCGGCCTACTCATGGAGCGATGCCCTCCTTATATGGGTTTGCATCCTCTAGCAGCCATAAGAAGCTGCATGGCATCAGTATTCAGATAGATGCCTTTCTTATAGGGGCCTGCATCCTCTGGCAGATATGAGAGCTGCATAATAAATGACACCTTGCCTACCTTAGGCACCAAACAACTAATGCAAAGGACACACACAGGTCAGGGTAAGCACCTACTTTATATTTATAGTCGCTCCTGTTTTAGCTAGTTAGTGGGCAGGTTGATATTAGTCTACAATATTGTCTCTTGATCAGAAGCCCAGACTGGAACTTAGAAGGTTTTGAAGAAAGTTGCAAAAAAACTGAAATTTCTTTGTTGTGGGATTTGTAACAAAAAGTTGCCAGAAAGCTTTTCTGGAAAGATGTGTACTAAATGTAGCTCTAGTGATCAGCAACAGCCTCCCTCTCATATGCTTGAAATGTTAAAATGGATGACGATTGCATTAGCTGAAACTTTTGTTACTAACGGTGATTTACAGCAGCTGAGATCTAAAAGGTCTAGATCAGTAATTAGTGTTTCCTCAGAAGACTGAGTGTGCAGCAGGTGAAATCAGGTATGATTCCAGAAAATGCAAACAGAGTCACCAGTAATGTGCTGTAGGCCCGGAAAGATCATTACTAATAAACGAAAAATAGAGGCATTTATATCAAACATAGAGGATAGAATTTCTTGTAATGTGCATAAATACAGCACAAGGGTAAAATTTTCTGACATTAAAGAAAAAACGAAGATTAAAACAGGAGGTGTTGTATCTCAGAAGAACACTTTGGACCAGGGCAAAAGACTGCCTCAGAGTATAAGGTCTTATGGCATCAGCCACAGAGGTGGTGCCATGGGCCAGATTACACATAAGAAGTCTTTAACTAAATTTTCTTTTCAGATGGAACAGAAATACACAGGATCAAGGTCAGCTGATTTTACTAACAAAGGAGGTGAGACGGGATCTGCAGTGGTGGTCCGCAAACAGCACTCTGGAAAGTAGCAGTTCCTTTACAGATTATGGGCATATAGTCTATTTGGCTGGGACTCCACATGCGTACAGCAGATAGCGCAAGGAAGAGATTGCCAATCTACCTTCATAAGTAATGAAATTGAAGGCTGTGGTCGAAGCATGCATTTACTTCCAGGATCTCATTACAGGTCAGCACATCAGAATACACTGAGACAACCTGACAGTAGTGTCTTATATAAACCATCAAGGGAGAGCGAAAAGCCACGCTATGATGGAGATACAGTTTCTATTGCTGTGGGCAGGGAACAATTCAGCAAGCATAAAAGCAGTTCATATTACATTGCAGATTTTTTATGTCGAATGGGCATTGGACAAACAAATATTTCACAAACTACTTGAAACGTGTTGCCATCTACAGGTGGACCTCATGGCAACATCACAAAATGCCAAAACAAGGAGGTTTTATGCCACGCTTATGGACAAAGAAGCAGAGGATGCTTTCTCAGTAAAATGGCAATTCAATCTGGGCTATGTGTTCCCACCAATGCCTATGATCCCTCAAGTGTGTTACGGGGAAGATATCGGCACCTGCAAGTATTGGCACTGCTACACTAGGAGGTGCGGAGTCTAACTCGCTGCCGGTTTTCACCAGGGACCCCCGCAAGGAAGTTTGGACTTCGCAGGGAACGACGTGCAGGTCGCGGCCCTCCCAGGTAGCTACCTACGAGATGGCGTGGTCGTACAGGCTGGAGTCAGGAACCGAGCGGGCAGATACGGTACAAAATCAGGAGACAGAGAATAGTCAACAGGCCGAGGTCAAACCGGAGAGTATGATGCAGGACAAAAGGAATCCAAGAATGAGGTCATGGAGAGCCGGGTCAGTAACAGGAATCAATCTGGATATATATATGTATATATATATAAATATATATAAAGCACAAAAAACTGGAGGCTAGTAGAACTAGTTGCTCTGGCACCCTAGTGGTGTCAGAGCAGACCATTTATAGGAAGTAGTAACTCCTCATTGGTGGACAGTGGCTCGGCGGTCAGACGCGCTGACCGCCGACAGGAAGCCCCAAATGCGCGTCCTGTTACTATGGCGACGGTCGCGCATACGCCCTGTGCCGCCAAAAGGAGCGTAGGCAACGGGGCAGTCTGTAGAAATCAGACGTCCTTCCCCGACTAGCGAGGTGGTGGAGAAACCATGGTTCCACTGACTACAGCTAGATCTGATCCATCAAGGTTTAACAAACTAGCCAAAACCAGGATTCTGGAGACTAGAGGCATGGCTACTGGGAGGAGGGTAGAGTAATTACTAAGCTTTTAAATGCAAGGAAAAAAGTCAACATCCAAGACATATTATAGAATCTGGGACATTTTTTGTAAATGGTGATCTGATAAACCGTTTTCACCAAAAGGCCCGACGCAGCTACTGTACTTGAATCCCTGCAAGATGCCCTTGGCAAAGGACTGCAGTTAATACACAACGGGCCTGATCCATTATGGAAAATAAAGCAAAAAAAAAGGAGTAAGTTTGCACCTTGGTAAACCATGCTGCAATGTCAGTGTAAAATTAAGTTATCAAGTATTTGTGTGCTACATGAAAAAACAGCCAGTATTTTCCTTACGTGCAAAATAATAAACTTATTTGCACCCTTTCTATTGTAACATGGTTTGTCCAGGAGAAAACTTACTCCTTTTTTTTGCTTTTACTTTCCTAAATGAAGCAGGCACTAAAGGTCAAAATATCTGCTTGGAGCATTGTTACACAGAAGGTTGGCTGAAGATAAGTATATAATATGCAGTTGGCAAGGAGAATAAGACCTTTTTATCCTTCTCCTTTGGCTCCATGGGACTTGAACCTGTTATTGTAGATCCTGGCAGAATCACCCTTTGAACCTTTACAAAAGATTGCAATTAAATACTTTAATAATGAAGGTAATTTTTCTAGTAGCAATTACCTCAGCCAGAAGAATTTCTACAAGCTCTCTGGGCAGAGAAGTCTTTTCTGACTATGTATGAGGATAAGGTTGTGCTAAGAATCAATCAAACATTCCTGCCAAAAGTAGTATCACAATTCCATACTAATCAAGAAATTGTTCTACCCTCGTTATGTTCAAAATCAAATAACTCAAAAGAAAGGGGTGCTTGCCATTAAAATTTATTTGAGGAGGACACAGAAATTTAGGAAAACAAATTTGTTATTTGTTTTAATCAGCTGCAATGGAAATGGTGGACCAGGCTCAAATGCATCAGTGGCAACATGGATAAAATCTTGCATTTGGGGGTGTGGTTTGGGCGCCATTGAAAGTGGACGCATCTCTTCATAACTCCGCTCCTGGCTGTCCTAAAATCCACGGAAATCTAGTCATCCATGTTATCTGTGCAACCCCTTTGGCAGAACTGGCACCCGCATACCATCTGGGGTCTGCTGGTGTGGTCTGGGAGCCCTGGGTGCCAGCAGTTGCTGGCTGCCTTATCTCTGGCCTACCTTGTTTCTTTGACAGGGTCGGCCATGGATTTCCCTGGTCGGCTGCTCCTACCAGCCTCCTCTTACAGGGCAGCAGATGCATCCAATCAGCCTGCTGTGGCTTTCTAGCCTGGGTCTCGTTGACTGTACTGTCGGCAGGGGGAGAGAGGATCCACAGCTGCCCCACAGTGCATCACCTGAGCAAGTGCTGGGACCTGGTGAGTGTGGCTGTGGCCTTTTTCTTCTACTTGCTGTAAGAGCTTGTGCTCCCCTCCATGATTGATAGTTGCTTTGGGTGCGCCCTCCCCACTCCCCACTTGAAACATCTCCAGAGCCTGGGGGTTGCCTCACAATATTAAACTACAGATCACCGGGAGTCACCATCCAGCTACAAACTATTCCTGTTCCTCTATTTCATCAACAGACTCACTACATGTTATGTAGCACTTTTTATCCTAGCTCATCTAATCGACTAATCAAGCAAGGCAACCTGTACCATTGTGAGACTGGCTTAGTGTGTGTATTTTCTGACGCCACATGGTGACCATAAGTAATATCACTTTTTCATTTTCCACAACATTACTTTGATGACTTTCATTACTGGTTTCACAAGATTGTTTCCTGGGAGGACTGTGTTTGGCAGCTGCATGTCCATTCATTTGCACCCCACTGTCCTGTAGCCACTAACCCCCGCCATGCACTGAACCATTGTGGGTATGTGGCCAGCCGGCTTCCGAGAGGATGCTGCCCCTACAGCCTGCTTCCGACAGGGCGCTTCCCCTACAGCCTGCTTCCGACAGGGCACTTCCCCTACAGCCTGCTTCCGAGAGGACGCTGCCCCTACAGCCTGCTTCCGAAAGGACGCTGCCCCTACAGCTTGCTTCCGAGAGGACGCTGCCCCTACAGCCTGCTTCCGAGAGGAAGCTGCCCCTACAGCCTGCTTCCGAGAGGACGCTGCCGCTTCATTCGGTTCAGCTACGGCTTAGCCCCAGTTGACACTTGATACGGCTCAGCCCCAGTTGACACTTGATACGGTTCAGCCCCAGTTGACACTTGATACGGTTCAGCCCCGACTTGACACTTGATACGGTTCAGCCCCGACTTGACACTTGATACGGTTCAGCCCCGACTTGCACTTGATACGATTCAGCCCCTACTTGACACTTGATGCTGCCCCTACAGCCTGCTTCCGAGAGTACGCTGCCCCTACAGCCTGCTTCCGAGAGGACGCTGCCCCTACTGTCTGCCTCCGAGAGGACGCTGCCCCTACAGCCTGCTTCCGAGAGGACACTGCTCCTACAGCCTGCTTCCGAGAGGACGCCTCCCCTACAGCCTGCTTCCGAGAGGACACTGCCCCTACAGCCTGCTTCCGAGAGGACGCTGCCCCTACAGCCTGCCTCCGAGAGGACGCTGCCCCTACAGCCTGCTTCCGAGAGGACGCTGCCCCTACAGCCTGCTTTCGAGAGGACGCTGCCCCTACAGCCCGCTTTTGAGAGAGTCCTGTCACTCCAGTCCGCTCCAGAAATATTGCCACTTAATTCGGTTCAGCCCGAGTTGCCGCTTAATTAGTTTCAGCCCAAGCTGCCTCTTAATTCGGTTCAGCCCGAGTTGCCACTTCATTTGGTTCAGCCCGAGTTGCCGCTTCATTCGGTTCAGCTACAGTTCAGCCCCAGTTGACACTTGATACGGTTCAGCCCCAGTTGACACTTGATACAGTTCAGCCCCAGTTGACACTTGATACTGTTCAGCCCCAGTTGACACTTGATACGGTTCAGCCCCGACTTGACACTTGATACGGTTCAACCCCGACTTGACACTTGATACGGTTCAGCCCCGACTTGACACTTGATACTGTTCAGCCCCGACTTGACACTTGATACGGTTCAGCCCCGACTTGACACTTGATACGGTTCAGCCCCGACTAGGCACTTGATACGGTTCAGCCCGACTTGACACTTGATACGGTTCAGCTCGACTTGACACTTAGCGCTGTCCGCTCTGAGGCTTCTCACTGTGCTGCCCAGTCGGGGTCTCCTGCCAAGTCGTCTGCCCAATCAGGGTCTCCTGCCAAGGCGTCCGCCCAGTCTGGGTCTCCTGCCAAGTCGTTGCCCAGTCCGGGTCTCCTGCCAAGTGTGCCAAGTCTGAGCCATCTCTTGCCAAGGATGCCAAGTCTGAGCCATTTCTTGCCGAGGATGCCAAGTCCGAGCCGTCACCTTTCTTTGAGGGGCACCTTTCCCAACTTAGTACCCTTCTGAGGTTTTGTGCTTCACAAATTCCCTCCGTACCTTGCCTCGTTAATGACCCTAAGAGACAGATTCTGTTTCTAATATCACATTTTAGAGGGGAAGCTTTGGAATGGGTAAACCCATTCATTGAGACTGATCATCCCATCCTATCGGTCTTGTAATCTTTTACTGAGACAATAATCGGCAAGTTTGCAACATCTCCAGCTATGCCATCTTGCGGGGCCTCCGTACATTCGGCAATACCACCTTTCTCATCTGGCCAAGAGATACCGCTGTGCACCACCCAATTGGTACAGGCTGCTGTTCTGAGTAATTCTCATAAGAAGAAAAGGTGAAAGAAGAGAGCAGGATCTGTGGTGCCTCAACTTCCCTCTGGCATGATCTCCATTGCCTTTCCGCTCTTGGACGAGAACTTGCATGCCGCCGCCCCTTACAGTGGACTATGACTCAGACTGTTTTATCACTTTTGGTATTACGGGCGTCTGGAATCCACCCTAAGGAGGGGGGGGGGTACTGTTAGGATCTGTAACAGTACAGCAGCTCCTGCCTCCTGGACTTTGGAATTTTATGTATTATCTGCAGTGCCTCTGCTCACCAGAGGTGCTGTTATTGTGCCTTTTCTTTCATCACTTAGGGGTTAACTTGTTTCACCAATTATCTCTTGCCCTTGGTGTCTCTCTACTTATATCTGCTACTCCCAGTATATCTTGCTGGTCGTTGTTGTTGCTGTTGTATGATGTTGTATGCTGTCCTATTCCCTGCTATGCTCCTGGTTGACCTGTTCCCTGGGATTTCTTCATATTACCTGTTCACCTGCATCAGCCATGTTCCTGGTATTTGCTTTTTGCATCTCCCTGCAATCCTCATTCTATATCTACACCAACCGGTTTCTCCCATCCTGTAATAAAAATTGTGTGTTTCACCATATTTCCGGCTCCTTAACTGTGATTTCTGCATTGAAGTGACACCAGATATTTCAAGATCTCTCCTGGCATAGTCTACAGCAGAGGAGTTCTTTAAGACCTTTGACCGAGATTCACTCTAGCATTGCTGCCATTAGTTTATTTGTTCTTTTGGAGGTTTTTTGATATAGTTCTACCACTGCTGCTTAGGGTAGTGTCTGTTTTTATGTTTAAACGTGATAATTATTTTTGATGTTTGATTCCTGCTTAGGTTACTTTATACCAGTCATTTTCCTGTTTAGATTATAGCTTGCTCAGTTTCAGTTTATACATTATGTTTATTATCTATTACTTATGGGGATAGGCGGTAGCTGCCCTGCACTTGTTCTTTACACCATTTGCATTTTCATACTTGCCACCATGTACTTGTTTGATCCCAACATGGTCTCCAGGTGCGGTACATTATTCCTATTTTTGTGTTTGTCTTGTCTCTCTGAACTCATTCCTTTCTCTCTTTGCCCCTCCGGGTCCCCTACCAGTGTTTCCACCTAAATTACTCTCCTCTCCCGTGTATCCCTTGTCCTTCCCCCGGACTTCTCATGGCTCACGCCCCACTGCCTCTTCGGTTGCCCCCTAAATGTGTGCACTCACAGGTAATCCTATGGATGCACCTCCTACCTCAGGTCATTCCCTTAGAGTCTATGTTATCAATGCTAAAGGCCTTAATGTCCCAGAGAAAAGGTCCCAGGCACTTAATTTTCCTCTCTGACTGGGCCGATGTAGTCTTTATTCAGGAGATGCATTTCAAGCTAGGTTTAGCACCCCTCCTCCTCCGCTGCAAACATTGCCCTACGGTTTTATAGTAATTGCTCCTCAGGGAAGACAAAGGGTGTTGCGCAGGGGCGGACTGGCCACCTGGCACTTCTGGCAAAGGCCAGAAGGGCCGATGGCTAAATGGGCTGATCTGGACGCTTCAGCAACTGCCTCTCCCGACACCAGGAGTGGGCTGGGCCAGGAAAAAACTATTTTGGGCCTCTCCATCACTATTAATTGGTGACTGGCCCCATCTCCCGGACCAGCCGCCTTACTTTATGCTGTTATTTGATACACGCAACACAGGAAGAGCCTGTTAACCATAAAGTCAGGGTGCATTCCACTGTGGAACGCATACCGCAGATTCAATTCGGGGCGGCGTGCTCTTGTTATACGTCATGGATTATTAAATGTATCCAAAGCTAGTGGCCCAGACACAAGAGGCCAGAACTTTAACAAGAAGTGAGTATAAGTTGTCTGTAGTATATGCCAAGAGATGTGTAAGCAGTGATTGTGAATTGGTTATTTAAATAACCAATAATAAGTATGTGAAAAACAAATGGCACAGAATCTGACTTCATTGTGTATTATCAGTCAATGATATTACCCCCAATATTGCTTATTTTGGTTCCTGTTATTTCCAATATTGCTGCTATAGCATCATAGCACAAAGCTTTTGATACTGTATATGCTAAATAGTCACTGTGAGTTTCAGAAGTGTTTCCAATTAAAAATTCAATGTTTTAGCTAATGAGCAATTATTTTACAAGTGCCCAAGACTATGTGCTTCAGTAAATGGCTTTTTATTCAAAAGTCAATTGTTCACAAATAAAACACAGTTATGAGGAAGAGGAGAAGAATGGGCTGAGTAGAAGTGTGTAACTCACATGGCACATTATTGATATGACAGCTGGCAATGTAGACCTATGCTCTGAACTAGACAGATACCCTCCCTGATTGTGCTCATTGCTCCATATAACTGTACTAGAGATGCATGTGTTGCAAAAGGAAGAGAGCAAAGGCCTCGTTTAAAAGCACACAACTGCCAAAGGCACAGTGCATATTCCTCTGACACCATGTAGCTCGATTTGCCCTGATGCATTTGTATGTCCACCAAACTATAGGTTTTCAGTGAAAGATGGCAGCATTTACAAATGAATAGAGGTTTGCAGTGGCCAGTGGGAGCAGTTGCAAAGTATGCGGTAGGCACACCTTTGCAGTTTTAACATTACGCAAACACGTTTCATTTTGCAGATGAAGATAATTAAAATCACTTCACTCTGCAACAACACTTGAATTTTTGTCCCAGCTCTCAGCTGGTGGAGATTGGGTTCTGTTCTATACTTTTTAATTAATTGCATTTTGCATCTTCCAGTTGCACTTTGCCCTATGTAAAAATACCTTTAAACACACATGTAACAAAGATATGAGAGTGAGGGGACATCAGGCCTGTTTACTTTGAACCATAAATGAGGCAAAACAGAGCAATATTTTAACATTTAATGGAAGTGATGTTCCCAACTCCTCACAAACCCGGGTGCACTAGGTGCGGAGAGACTTGCTGAGAACGGAGAGTAGGCGCACACCTTGAAGAGCACTGGGAAGTAGTAGGGAACAGGCAGCTCAAGTGCCACATGCAGCCCCCAGCTCCTTACTGCTTTATCATCAGACTTGTTTGTTATTGACCACTGTACAATTTCTCACAGGGTGGATAAGGTTCCAGGAGCAGCATAGGAGGAATCTGCAAACACCACCAGTGTATGTAAGTAAACTGACTGTGTGTTACTTAATCGAATATTGTACTGGTTTAAACTGTGAACAGCAACATTTGGATGATTACACTAATATTTAACGTTAGGAACCCGTGAGGTTTACGCATCAGAATATCCTGATTCTTGGACAATTCTATGCTGAATGGAATGTATCAAGCTGTGAGTTTTCCGGCGGGTTTGAAAAGTGGAGATGTTGCCTATAGCAACCAATCAGATTCTAGCTATCATTTTGCAGAATGTACTAAATAAATGATAGCTACAATCTGATTGGTTTTTCAAACCCGCCGGAAAACTCTCAGCTTGATACATTTACCCCCTGGTGTAGTTTGTCTTAAGGTACTGGAGATCCCGATGTCCTGATGTCCTGAATCGGTCTTTTCAAAACTCCTTATAGTCACTTGATTGGCTAAGTACCTGTCAACCTGTCTATTTAAAGCACCTGCCTCCTTACTATGGTTGCCAGATCTTCAGGTCTCCTTTCCTGTTAGGACGTCTCCTCCTCTGGATCTTGTTTAGTGCTATCCTGTGGATACCTGTATCACCTCCGCAGTCAAGATGCTGCTGCTACTCTGTAGATCGTTGTGCATCTCCTCTGATCCTGCTCCAGGGCTTCTAGCTCATCAGGACCTCAGCGCTTCATTACCCTGCAGTCTATTGCTCTCCTGTGTATACCTACATCACCTCCGCAGTCAAGACATTGATGCTACGCTGCAGATCATTGTGCATCTCTGCTAATCCTGCTTCAGGGCTTCTAGCTCATCAGGACCCCGGTGCATCAGCATCCTGCTGACTATTGCTCTCTTCTATGATCCTGATCTTCCACTTACCATTTGGACCTGCCTCCAGCACTCTGACATATCCTTACTGCAACCAATATCTCCATCTAGTCTTTCTCATCGCCCCCTAGAAGACCGCAACCTGCGGTTAGAGAGCTGCTAAGCCCATATTCCCTTGCAGGGATCCCTGGTGAAAACCTCTCGCTCCGCACCTCATTGGGGTTAGCATCCACCTGAGCAGACTTCGAGGCCCATTCTGACTCTGACTTTGTGACACACATCTCACTATTCCTTTGGTGAGGGCTGGGGGCTTCTTGTGAAGTGTAAAATTTTCCATCACCAGTTTACGTTTGTAAATGTTTATGTCCCGAACCACAGCCTGGCAAATTTTCTAGCATCCACCTTGGATTCCCTGGAGTCCTGCTTGGAGGGAATGGTGGTGTTTGGGGGTGACTTGAGTTGGACCCTGGATCCAGCCTTTGATACTTCGGGTGGGATTCCGAGACACCCGGGAAATGTCTATCGTAAGGTACAGTGTATTTTTCATGACTTCCAGTTGGCTGACTCCTGGTGCCCTAAACATCGCTTAGACTGTGACTATACCTTTTACTTACACCCTTACTCTCCTTACTCCAAACTAGACTATTTGTTGGTTAGTCATAGACATCTACATTTGGTTAGAGAGACGGACATTGGCCAAATAACATTGTCAGACCATGGCCCGTTCTTCCTCACAATACACATTCCCCTTAACATACCTAAGCAATGGACGTGGAGACTTAACGAGTCACTTCTATATGACACCTACTGCAAGGACCAAATAAGCGCTGCTATTGAAGACTACACTGTCCATAATGACTCTGAAATGTCAAAGTTGACATTTGGAAGGCCCATATATGTGTCCTACGAAGCAAGCTCATCCAATTAGGGTCATTTGATAAACAACAAAAGAATGCTCTCAAGCAGATCTCCAACTTAAAATTAGGGATCTGAAAACTAAACACAAATCCTCTCTAGCACGGTAAACATTGCTTGAGCTGACACAATCCAGAGTTGCCCTTACTAAATTGCTTGGTGATAGAATGAAATTGGTCTTTGATCATTGCAATCACAAGTACTTCCAATGGGAAAATAAGCCGAGGAAGTTGTTAGCTCGGGTGCTAAGATCCCAACGCACTGCCTCTTTTATTCATTCAGGGAAGGATGCTAGTGGGGAAGGAGAGTCATTTGCTGCCTCAGTATTCCATAACTACTACCCCCGGTTATTTAACATTGTCAGATCTTTCCCCCCCTGCGACCGCTGATTCTAGACTGGTACAGGTTAGTGAGTAGAAGTGCAATTTACCCAAGCTCTCGAGTCTGACAGGAAGATGCTGGGCAAACCTTTTACTCTGAAGGAATTAGAAGAGGCTGTCTCCTCCATGCCAACTTGCAAAGCCCAGGGCCTGATGGGTTCACAAATGGCTTTTATAAGATGTTTGGCAAATGTTGAATCCTCTTCTCTTGGGGGCCTTTAATGAGATCTCAAGTAAATCCAGCTTCTCCTTGCACTCTCTAAAAGCACACATAGCGATTCTTCCTAAGGATGGTAAGGATCCCTCCCTGTGCGCCAGCTATCGTCCGATCTCCCTGTTAAATGTTGACTTAAAGCTTTTCACAAAAATGACGGCAAATCGCCTACAGACTCTCCTGCCAAATCTTATACATAGTGACGAGGTTGGCTTTACTCCGGAGCCGTGAGGCTCGGAACAACACGACCAAGATTATTGACCTGATGCATTCAATAGAAGGCAGGTGCATCCCTGCCATGTTGTTGTCAACTGATGCAGAAAAGGCTTTTGACAGGGTAAATTGGCGATTCCTCGAGGGGGTGCTGGAGCACATGGGACAAGGTACGGTCGGTCTTCATAGTATCCTCTCCATTTACAGAAACCTTATGGCCCGCATTAAAGTTAATTGCTCTTTGTCTGACACATCCTCCATCTACAATGACATGCGGCAGGGTTGCCTGTTTTCCCCATTGATTTTTGTCCTTTGCATGGAGGCCCTAGCTCGGTCCATTAGGAATAACCCTGATGTGAGTGGGGTGTGGGTGGGGGTGATGGCACAATTTTATTGTGGATGACTTCTTGGCAACGGTTACTAATCCTACAGTTTCAATACCTAATTTAATGCTCGATTTTGAGACATTTGGGGCACTTTCCAACTTCAAAATGAATTATGCTAAATCTATGGCCCTGAATCTTTCTATTCCGCCACACGTCCTAGAGGGTCTCCGTTGTTCCTTCCCCTTCACCCGGCACCCCTCTCATTACATATCTAGAGGTATTACTACCAAGGTATTACTCTACCTTTGTATAAAATTAATTTTATCCCTCTAATTTCCAAGTTTAGTGCGGAATTTAGACACTGGCAATCCCGCGGCTTCTCTTGACTTGGGAGGATAAATATAATTAAAATGAACATTCTCCCAAAGCCTTTATATCTCCTCCAAACTCTACCAATACACATCCCTGCCAGGTATTTTCTAGATCTTCAAAAATCGGTTTGCAAGTTTCTGTGGGCTGGTAAGCCCCCAAGGTTTTGCCGTATTTTATATAGGCAGAGGACGCAAGGGAGGCTTCAGCTACCCTTCTTTGCTAAATATTATCAAGCTGTACTCCTCAATAGGGTCATAGAGTGGACGAGAGCAATGCCTTCCAAGCAATGGTTCATATTGAGGGACAGACGATGGGTACTCCAACCACTGTACTCCCCTGGCTGCCCAAATTCCCACAATCCTCCCACCCCACTATTAGACCTCCACTGTATCTCTAGATAATCTCATTGTATCTCTAGGTTATGACACAATTTCATACATGCAAATCCCTGATATGAATAAAATCTTGTTTACAACTACATTATTTCATTTCTTAATAGCCTTTAAACAACCTTAGTACTATATCTACCAAATGATAATGTATTCAACTCTGACTAAATATGTTCAATGTGGGAGGTTCCAATACATATATGTGACATGTAAAAACAGTTATCAGATGATGGCTAGCTATATAGTGTGTGAAGAACATAAGTAGCAACAAGGGCGATGAATAATGTTTTTTTATTAATTACAACTTTATACACCAAGCAGAATAATTACAAATCTATTTGTGAATTACAAACAGTTAATGTGACAATAGGCAATGATATCTCACAGGAATTGTATGAAACTACAAATTAGATGTAACATTTAGGTCTCTAAGACGTCCTCATTTATAGGATGGTGGAGACAGATCAGCCCTGATATATATCAAATAGGGTGATACAATTCATTTCTGTGTATTTATAAGAGTGCGGCTCTCACTGAAGGGTTCTGTTGTGTTTATCTCACAATTCTTTATATTATTCCAGTCACATTTCTCTTTCTATCAATTTTAATGTTTCGCCAATATTATTCTCCAAATAAAAGCTTTGGCCAACCAATGAGTAAATGAAAGTTTATTTTAATTGATTAACTAAAAATATACAGTACCGTGTACTAATGGATTTGGAATGCCTTTTTCGTTTTAATTCCAACTCTGATCTTTAAGATATAAAAGCTGGACCTACACTTCAATGCTGGACTAGGTTGCGCACTTTAAAATTGTCTCCCCTCACTCTCATGACAGCTAACCCGGACTTTCCCCCTGGACTGACGTTAGAGGCTTTCAAGCCATGTTCTACGGGTAGGAAGATCAGGAGTGGTCAGCTGGCAATCCTGCGGCTTCTCATGACTTGGGAGGATAAATATAATTAAAATGAACATTCTCCGAAAGCTTTTATATCTCCTCCAAACTATACCAATACACATCCCTGCCAGGTATTTTCTAGATCTTCAAAAATTGATTCGCAAGTTTCTGTGGGCTGGTAAGACCCTCAGGTTTTGCCATATTTTATATAGGCAGAGGATACAAGGGAGGCTTCAGCTACTCTTCTTTGCCAAATATTATCAAGCTGTACTCCTCAATAGGGTCATAGAGTGGACTAGAGCAATACCTTCCAAGCAATGGGTTCATATTGAGGGACAGGGTACTCCGACCACTGTACTCCCCTGGCTGCCCAAATTCCCACAATCCTCCCACCCCACTATTGGACCTCCACTGTATGTCTAGATTATATCATTGTATATCTAGGTTAAGACACAATGAACGAGTATGCACCATCTCACTCTTACAGAAAAAATTGGGCTTGCTCGCCTCAGAGCTCTGCCTGTACTTGCAGGTCAGACATTACCTACAGACTACATCTGTTATGTAGTGATCGAGTAGGAGCCTGTTTGGCTTTGAGGAGCTGTGCTGCTTCTCACAACCGAAACACACTATCTCAATCAAATACCAATTGCTCATTTTTAACCTCTATCCCACCCTACCTGGCTATGCTGGTGTCTGGGATAGAAAATTTGGGAGGCCTTCCTCTGTCCAGTTTTGGACAAGAGCATTCCAGTACAATTTGGTGAGCTCTACTAACCTTTTTGGTGGTGGAGAGGCAGTACAAGGTTTTTTTCTCGATAGTACAGATGTCCCACTTAATTAAGTAAGATACACCCGGGTATCTCTGGGTTGTGCTGAAGATGTGGATCAAGGAAGGGAATCCCCTTTCACAATTGGTGGTCGTACCCTGTAATAGCGCACTACTGGCACAAGGTAAGAACAGTTGCAGAGGAAATCAGGGTTGCCCATTTCCAGACAGCCCTGATTTCTGGCTGTTCAACCACCTAGAAGTTTCCATTTCCCAATATCAAAAATCTTTACTCAGGCATTTGGGCAATGTAGCCATAGCGGTTATCCCATTGGCGGTCCCCTGCCTCTCCTGACAAACGAGAATGGCTCCAGCGGATTGGTCTTTACAGGCTTATGGATCACATTTCCCTCTCTGGCCAAAAGAATGTTACTGAATACACGGCAATGGCTCCACTGGCTTGATGTTAAGGGATCTCCGTCTTTCCGCTTCCTCATGGACTGTGGATAGCCTCCTATCGCTAGAGGATCGTTTGGGTAGGCACACTAGGGGATGGAAGTGACATATGCACTCCCGTTTGGCTTCCCTCTTATCAAAGCTGCTTTAACATCACTAGGAATCTTCCTTCCCCTCTTGTCCCCCTCACCTCCCTTCCCCCTCCCCCCACACTCTTCCTCTCGATTTTTCCTTCCTACTTTTCACCCTTGTTTGTCTTGTGTTGTTTGTCTCAATTTGCGTCATTTACTATTAGTTGGAGACCTGTGATGCTCTCGAACAATTTTGCATTTCTATACATAGTAACGAAAGTGGACATGCCTTAAAGCATAAGAGCAAATTCAACGAAAGCCATGACTTTACATGACTGAGTAAAGAAGGAATCTGCCTCTATGGAAGAGTTATGTAAGGCCGCTGTCAGATTCATGAATTGGATGGAAGTACTAACTGGTATTGACACTACAGTATAAGGAGTCTAACGCACCCCCAGTATTCACCAGAAACCCCTGCAAGGAAGTTTGGACTTCGCTGCTAAGGGTGCGCAGGTCATGGTTCTCCAGGACAGTTACCAGTGTAGTTGTAATGCAGGTGGTCAGGATAATCCGGGTCAAGCCATTTGGAAAACACAGTACAGAGGTAGATCCAAAGGAATGGTCATAGCAGCCGAAGTCAAACCAGGAGATCAAGTAAACCAAATCAGGATCCAGGAGAATGGTCAAAGAACAAGCCAGGTCAAACAGAATGTCAGAAGGAGGTAAACAACACATTGAAAGCTGGAGGCAGGAAAAGAACTGATGCTCTGGTATCCTAATGGTGTTAGAGTGAGGTTTAAATAGAGGTGCAAGGCAAGTAATAGGTCGGCAGTGACGTCACAGACCGCCGACGGGGAACCAGAATAGCATCTCATTGCCTAGGGATGGGGCGCGCTACTGCGCTTGCTCAGGGAGCGTTCTGACGGCCGGGAGAAGCAGCATCTCTGTTGCCTGGCAACAGAGCTCCTTCGACCGGAAGTGGCAGAGCTGTCCCCACTCTATAGATGAGATGCAGGGATGGTGCCTGACAGCCGCAGTCTGGTCCTCCAAACAAACCTTCACCAAACACTCTCTTATTAATGCCTAAGCTTCAGCTGATGCCAAGTTTGAAAGGAAGGTGTCAAGTGCGGTAATATGACTTAATTTTTTATTTAAAAAAGTGTGTATATATGTATGTGTGTGTGTATATATGTGTGTGTGTATGTATATATATATATATATATATATATATATATAGCTTGTTCAGCTTTAGGAAAAACTGGTAAGGATCCCTGGGGTCTAAGTGGAAAGAGAAGGGTGGGCTCTATTTTCAAGGCCCAGTCCGGGTTTTCTAATCTTTCAGTCTGACAGCAGACTGATTAATGATTGCACCTGAAAGGTGTGTTTAAACGTTGTCAGATTAGTCTTAGTCTCTGCTCTCCCTGGGGAAAGGGACTGCAGAGTCTCTATAGGAGATAACCTGACATCTGTTGTGAGTAAACGATATGTATTTGAACTTCTAATGTTTTGTTTAGTTTGATAGTCAGGAAAGACGTGCTAAATTAGGGACAGACAGGCAAGGTGTTTATTTCGAAGTTTCTTTGTTTTTTCTGCTTAATAAAACTGACTGGGGCCAGTTGTAGCAAAACATTTATACATTATGTGACTTATCTGCTGCTGTACACTACCATCTAACCCAGGAGATGACACCTGTTCCCCTAACCCGGTTACAGTACAAAAAAATATCTTTTTGTTAGTTTCCAATATGAGATAAAGATATTTTTCTGCTTGGGGAAAACCAAAAGACACAGAGTGGAGGAAGACGTGGCCCTATATACTCTCCAAGTGTGTCCTCTATCCTGTCCGTGCAAGGAGGATTAACCCCCATAGTGTATGCTGCCATGAGGGAGTAAAGGAAACCAGTTTAACAGGCGCCACATCCTTTCCAATAAATCAGAAATTGGAGTCTCATTTGAGAGATGCTGGAGCCCAAAATTTGCTTTGCCTCAAATACATCGGATTTATGTGCATCTATAGCGGGGGGTGCATTAAACTTGATTGATCATCATCATCATCAACATTTATTTATATAGCGCCAGCAAATTCCGTAGGGCTTTACAATTGGGAACAAACATTAATAATACAATACTGGGTAATACATACAGACAGAGAGGTAAGAGAACCCTGATCGAAAGCTTACAATCTATAGAACAATGGGAGTTAGAAACACAAGGGCATGTGCTACATCATATTGCACAATGGACCAGCCAGACTGCAAAGGTAAAAGTACTGAGTGGGCTGTGTGTGTTGCAATGTTGGTCAGAAGGTTGTTGTCTTGCGTTAGCAGTGTAGAGGATGGCAATAGAGTAATCTAGGGAAATTAAGATGATGGTTGAGGAATATCATAACCTTGTCTGAAGAGGGGGGTTTTCAGTGAACGCTTGAAGGTTTGAAGACTAGAGGAAAGTCTTACTGTGCGAGGGAGGGAATTCCACAAAGTAGGTGCAGCCCGGAAAAAATCCTGTAACCGAGAATGGGAGGATGTGATGAGAGGGGAGGACAGACGTAGATCTTGTGCAGAACGGAGGTGTCGAGTAGGGAGATATTTCGAGACAAGTGAGGAAATGTATGTCGGTGCAATTTTGTTGATGGCCTTGTATGTTAGTAGAAGAATTTTATATTGGATTTGTTGAAATACAGGCAGCCAATGTAGAGACTGACAGAGTGGCTCAGCAGAGGAATAACGGTTTGTAAGGAAAATCAGTCTAGCCGCTGCGTGCAAAATAGATTGTAGGGGTTCAAGTCTGACTTTGGGAAGACCAGTAAGGAGGGAATTGCAATAGTCGATGCGGGAGATGATGAGTGCATGAATTAATGTTTTTGCGGTGTCTTGTGTCAGATATGTGCGTATTCTGGAAATGTTCTTTAGGTGTATGTAACATGATTTAGATATAGAGTTGATGTGGGGAATAAACGACAGTTGTGAATCAAGGATTACACCTAGGCAACGAGCTTGCGGGGTGGGATTTATGGTCATGTTATCGACAGAAATAGAAATGTCAGGCAGGAAGCTTCTGTTCTTGGGTGGGAATATTATTAATTCAGTTATTGAAAGATTGAGTTTGAGTTGGCGAGAAGACATCCAAGATGAAATGGCAGAAAGACAGTCAGTAACGCGAGACAACACAGATGGTGAAAGATCAGGAGAGGATAGATAAATTTGTGTATCATCCGCATAGAGATGATACTGAATTCCAAAGGAGCTTATTAGTTTTCCAAGAGAAGTGGTGTAAATAGAGAATAGCAGAGGACCTAGGACTGAGCCTTGTGGAACTCCAACTGATAAAGGAAGCGGAGCAGAGGTGGATCCAGAGAAATTAACACTGAAAGAGCGATTAGATAGGTAGGATGAGAACCAGGATAGGACAGTGCCTTCAAGACCTAGGGATTGCAGCGTTTGTATGAGGAGAGAGTGGTCAACAGTGTCAAATGCAGCAGAGAGATCCAGGAGAATTAGAAGAGAGTATTGGTTATTATTTTTTGCTGTGATCAAATCATTGACAACTTTGGTCAGTGCAGTCTCTGTGGAGTGTTGAGAGCGAAAGCCTGACTGAAGAGGATCCAATAGTTTGTTTGCTGTAAGAAAGTGTGTGAGGCGTGTGTAGGCAATTCTCTCGAGAAGCTTGGAGGGGCATGGGAGATGGAGCGGTAATTTATGCGAGAGTTAGGGTCAGAATTCAGTTTTTTTAAAATGGGAGTAATCACTGCATGCTTGAATATAGATGGAAAAATACCAGTAGAAAGAGATAGATTACAGATTTTAGTTAGAGGGGGAATGAGCACAGGAGACAGGGACATACCCATTTGTGAGGGAATGGGATCAAGAGGACAGGAGGTAGAGTAGGAAGATGAGGAGAGAGTAGAAACTTCCTCTTCATTTGTGGGATCAAATGAAGAGAGAGTGTCAGATGGTGCTACAAAGGAATTGAGCAGATTGCTTGTCAAGGGAGATACCATTTCAAGCGTGATCTTATCAATTTTGTCCTTGATGTAGGAAGCAAGATCCTGTGCACTGATGTTAGTTGGAGGATTTGGGGCAGGAGGATTCAGAAGAGAGTTAAATGTGTTAAAGAGGCTTTTGAGATCGGTAGTATGCTTGTTTAGCAGTGTCCAGAGCATTTCTGTAGGAGTGGTAGATATCAGTATATGTGATGAAATCATTAGAGGCACAAGATTTACGCCAGTGACGTTCTGCTTTACGAGAAAGTTTTTGTAGAGTTCGTGTTACTGTAGTGTGCCATGGTTGGCAACGAATTCTATGTGAAGTATGTAGTGTCGCTGGAGCCACTTGATCCAGGGCAGTTGCTAGGGTTTGATGAAAATGGGTGTCATGTGCAAGCTAATGTTTAGGCATAAATCTGCAAATATATGTTTGTGTATTACTTCCTAGAAATAGTGTGACCTGGTGCTCTTAGAAGCTGTTAGATCAATGGGTTTTGTGGATGTTAAACCACCCAGGGGGGCTGGTAGATAAGGATAGCACCTTATACCATTTATGGCAGGATGGCAAATGTGAATGCCTTTGAGGAGATCTCTTGCAAGACAATGAAATCTCACACATGTTTGGGAGGCCCCAGACAGGCCGACTGCAGAGACTGGGTTGTATGTTAATGACAGATTCAAGCTGAATAAGGGCACAGGAAAAGATCATATCATTTTCTCCAATATCATACATACCAGAGGCATGTGTGGTATGCAGATGAAGGGAAACTTAGGACCTGTTGTGTGAAGGTAAAATCATGTTCGTAAACCATACTGTTGAAAAGTTAGGACGGTGTAAAGAAAACTTGACTTAGAGGTATTCAAACAGCAAAGTCATAAGACCCTAATTTGCATTCTCCCATCCTGTTGGTTCTGACCTCACAGGGAAGGGGGCTGGGGGGGCCCTGTAGCTTGACTTTAAAACTGTATTGAAAATGTAACCCTGGGTTCTTCTTCTGAGGGAGTTTAATTGAAGAGGTTCCATTTTTTCCTGCTCCTCCCGGCACCACAAACTTGATTCTAAGTGAGGTATCAATTCTGTGTTTTATCCTTTTTATTTTATAAGAAACAATTGCACTCTATTTGTATGTCATTTTATTATCTTTTTATCTTAAGCATTGTGGATGTATTTTCCATATTAAATTACACTTAATAAGTTCTAGTCTCTGTGTTCTTATGAATTCACGCGACAGTTTGGTCCAGACGCTACCTAATTGAAACTGTGCAAACCTTGTGATTTAAGTGAACTCTGATTAAAGTAAATTGTGTTGGATTAATGCTAGGGAGAACCGAAGGCTTCCTAAATAAGAGTGTCAGCTCTTATCCGAAAAAACCTTGGTGGTGGTAATTAGTATCGCAAAGCTAGTGTGTGGCATAGATAGGGAAGTATTTAATCATTTTAGACAGACCAAGTGGTTGTTGTGTGGTTAACCCTGTGTCACGTAAGCGTCACACAGACTCAGGTGAGTGCTGTTCGTGACAAATTGGTGGCAAGCTTGTGGGATATATTTTTTTATTTTTTTTTTAAGAACTTAAGTGAATTAGGGTTGTGTGAGCCCTGAGAGAGGAAATACAGACTAATTCACCAGAGACTGAACTCAATGCTTAAAACATTATAAGACATACAGCAATTGTTTCTTTCCCCCCCCTTCTCTTTTTTTTCTTATCTTTTTTTATTTGGCATTAAGCGGAGGAGATGGCGGCTGCATATAAACGCTTGACAAAGGAGGCGCTGATTTCAGACTGTGAGGATGGAGGAATTCCCACCAGTGGCAAAAGCAAGGAGCAATTGATTGAAGCTCTTGTGCAGAGGGATCAGCAACTCACAGCTGTGTCCGAGGAAGAGAATAGCCAGAACTCAGAAGTGGACCTGACTGTGGGTATTCCTCAAAACCAGGGACTGTTATTTTCGGATGATTCTAATGGTTCATGTGTGGACACTGCTATGGATGTTTATTTGCAAACTGCCCTAAAATATTTGGGCCCAGCGGACATTACAACTAAAATGCAACTCATACAGCAGTTCCAGGAGAAGGAAGCTGCTGACCGTCAGGAGAGGCGTGCTGCTATGGAGGCAGCAGAGAGGCGCGCTGCTATGGAGGCAGCGGAGCGCCAAGCAGAGCGACAGGCAGAAAGAGAATCTGCCGAGCGAGAGGCAGAGAGGAGATATGAGCTGGAGCTTGCGAAGCTCAAACGCCAGCCAGAGACCAGAGATGCTGGTATTAGCAGACCCCGTCCTGAGAATTTCCCTGTATTGGAAAAAGATGGGGATTTGGATACTTTTTTGCGAGGTTTTGAAAAGACATGCAGACAGTATGGACTGGCCAAAGATCAGTGGGCACAATATTTAACCCCTGGTTTGCGGGGTAAAGCATTAGAAGCCTTTGCAGATCTTCCACCTGAGATGGACGGAAATTATGAGGCAATCAAAAGTGCCCTGTTGCAACGCTTTAACATCACCCCAGAGGCGCATAGGCAGAAATTCAGAGATTTAAAACGCAGTGCCTCTGACACATATTCAGGACTTGTGGCCCAGCTGTGTGCTTCATTCAAACAGTGGGTTGGAGGGCTACAGATCACCACCTTTGATGCTCTGCAAGATTTGATGATCCAGGAGCAGTTTCTGACTTTGTGCCCAGCTGAAGTGAAGGAATGGGTAGTGGATCGTGACCCTGCATCATCTGCGGATGCAGCTAGACTGGCTGACAAGTACACTGTCACCCGGGCCCCTGCAGCTAAAAGAGGAACTTTTGTGCCAGGACAGTCTGCCTGGAAAGGGGAGCGGCCCGGAGGAGCACCTTCACCTGCTGTTGTTTCTTCATCTTTTGGGAGGGTGGGGGCCAAGCCTGTTCAGGGAGATACCCGCCGTTGTTTTATTTGCAACAGGACAGGGCACCTCAGTGCCGCCTGTCCAGACCGAAAGACATCTACAGCCTCCACTGTGGGGCCACCTCCTCCCCGGTCTGCTCCAGCTGTCCTGTGTGTTGCGGGATCCCAAGTGAGCCGGAATGACAATCTGCAAACAGTCACTGTCGGTGACAAGGTAACTGTGGGGTTAAGAGACACGGGTGCTGATGTTACCCTGGTGCGTTCAGAGTTGGTGGGGTCATCGGATATAATTCCAGGGAAAACTATTGCTGTGCGCGGGGTGGGAGGAATACACCCTGCTGTGCCTATGGCCCGGGTCTATCTGGACTGGGGTGCTGGAAGAGGTCTAAGGGAAGTCGGGGTATCGGACAATATTCCTACAAATGTTTTGCTTGGAACTGATTTAGGCAGGATGTTATCTCGTTATGTTGCTAGTAGTGATGTTGTGGACTCTGAACCTAACCATGTTTTTTCCCAGGTATCAGGATGTGACAGGGAAAATGTTTGTTCAGTTGTATCTGAAGTCTGTAAACTAGGATGTGAGAAGGAAAATGATTGCTCAATTGTATCCAAGGAGGTAGGGGATGTAACTATTTCCTCAGTGTCAGTGGTCACACGTAGGCAAGCAGAGAAGGATAGGTCCTCACAATTAACTCCTGAGAGAGAGGTAGAAAGTCCCTCTGACCCAGAAACTCCCCCTCTAACCCCCCTCCCTCCAGCACCTGCAGTTACAGACGCCTTACCTTTATCACCAGACACTGAGCAGCAAGTAAGAAGCCAGGCTTTTCAACAAGCACAGCAGACTGACACTACACTGGAAACACTGAGGTGCCTAGCAGGCAGTCCTCCCACTGAGTCTGATAAAGAAAGAGTGTTTTGGGAACAGGGAAGGTTGTATAAGGAAAGTGTAGCCAGAGATGTACCTGAGGCGGGGGTGATGGAGAAACGGCTAGTGGTACCCCTTATGTATCGGGAAGGGTTACTCAGGGTAGCTCATGAGGTCCCGCTGGCAGGGCATTTAGGCATAAAGAAAACTAAGTCTCGCTTAAAGCAAAAGTTTTACTGGCCAGAAATGGGCAAAGATATTGCCAATTATTGTCGATCTTGTCATGCCTGTCAGATGGTGGGGAAGCCTGGTGATGTGGGACACGCCCCTCTAGTGCCCCTGCCAATAATAGCAGAACCCTTTGAGCGGGTAGCTGTGGACATTATAGGACCCCTTGCCATTCCCAGCAGCTCTGGAAAACAATTTATTCTCACTGTGGTGGACTATGCCACACGGTACCCCGAAGCGGTGGCCCTCTCCTCCATACGGGCTGACAAGGTGGCCGATGCCCTCATATCCATTTTCTCCAGGGTAGGATTCCCCAAGGAAATGTTAACTGATCAGGGCACACAGTTTATGTCTAATTTAATGCAAAGCCTTTGCAAAAAGATGCACGTGGAACACCTCATAGCCAGCCCCTACCACCCACAAACTAATGGCCTGTGTGAGCGTTTTAATGGTACTCTCAAACAGATGCTCAGAACCTTTGTGGAGTCCCAGGGGAGAGACTGGGAGAGGTTTCTGCCGCACCTCCTGTTTGCATACAGGGAGGTGCCGCAGGAATCCACTGGCTTCTCCCCCTTTGAACTCCTGTATGGGCGCAGGGTGCGCGGTCCCTTAGATCTGATCAAAGAGGATTGGGAAGGGAAATTAATCACCCCCGAAACCTCCGTGGTCCACTATGTGGTGCAGTTCAGGGAGAGGATGCAATCCCTAATGGGGATGGTGCATAGTAATCTGAAGGCTGCCCAGACTAAGCAGAAGCAATGGTATGACCGCAGTGCTAGGGAGCGTATCTTTGAAGTGGGTCAGAAAGTTCTGGTATTGGTTCCTATGCGGCAGAATAAGTTACAGGCTGCTTGGGAGGGCCCCTTCTTGATAGTTCAACGCATCAATGATGTCAATTATGTGGTAGCCAGGGATGAGGGACGGAAGAGGCACAAGGTATATCATGTGAACATGATCAAGGCCTACCACGAAAGGGGGGTCTCTGTATTAGCTGTATGTAGCTTACCCGAAGAGGACCAGGAGCCAGACCCCTTGTTAGACTTAGTAGCCTCTGCCAAGAGTGGGAGATCATTAGAGACCACCCAGCATAGTGAGAGCTTGACAGAAGTACAGATAGATCAGCTGTTTGTGACATTGAAGCCCTATCAGAATCATTTTACAGGGAAGCCAGGACAAACACATCTAGTTGTTCATCATGTAAACACAGGCGATCAGCCTCCCCTCAGACAGACAGCTTATCGAGTTTCCCTGGAAGTGCAGACAGATATGAAAAGGGAGATTGAAGAAATGTTGGAGTTAGGGGTAATTAGAAAGTCCCACAGCTCCTGGGCTGCACCAGTAGTGCTGATCCCCAAAAAATGTGGTGGAACCCGGTTCTGTGTGGATTATAGAAGGTTAAATGAGGCTACTGTGTTTGATGCCTATCCCATGCCCAGGATAGATGAATTGCTAGAACGGTTAGCCCATGCTCGCTATATAACCATTATGGATCTGAGTAGGGGTTATTGGCAGATCCCTCTGACGCCTGAGGCTCAGGAGCGGTCCGCATTTATCACCCCGTTTGGTCTGTATGAGTTCCTGGTCATGCCCTTTGGGATGAAAAATGCCCCTGCCTCCTTCCAGCGACTTGTTGATAGCCTGCTAGAGGGCCAAGAGAGGTATGCTGTAGCCTACCTAGATGACATTGCTGTGTTTAGCCAGACCTGGGAATCAACAAGGGGAAGAGCACCCCATCCTATACCTTAGTCGGAAGCTGCTTCCCAGGGAGGTGGCCTACGCAGTTGTGGAAAAAGAGTGTTTAGCTATAGTGTGGGCCTTGCAAAAGTTGCAGTCCTACCTGTATGGACGGGACTTTACGGTAATCACAGATCACAACCCTCTCAGCTGGTTGCACAGGGTGGCTGGGGACAATGGGAAGTTGCTCCGGTGGAGTTTGACCCTCCAGCAATACACTTTCACTGTTCAGCACCGAAAAGGGAGCCACCATGGTAATGCAGATGGATTATCCCGTCAGAACGAAAGCCTTGTGTCAGGTGAGCAGGGAAAATCGTCTTGTAGGTAACAATTTCCCTGCCACCCTCTAGAACGGGGAGGTGTCATGTGCAAGCTAATGTTTAGGCATAAATCTGCAAATATATGTTTGTGTATTACTTCCTAGAAATAGTGTGACCTGGTGCTCTTAGAAGCTGTTAGATCAATGGGTTTTGTGGATGTTAAACCACCCAGGGGGGCTGGTAGATAAGGATAGCACCTTATACCATTTATGGCAGGATGGCAAATGTGAATGCCTTTGAGGAGATCTCTTGCAAGACAATGAAATCTCACACATGTTTGGGAGGCCCCAGACAGGCCGACTGCAGAGACTGGGTTGTATGTTAATGACAGATTCAAGCTGAATAAGGGCACAGGAAAAGATCATATCATTTTCTCCAATATCATACATACCAGAGGCATGTGTGGTATGCAGATGAAGGGAAACTTAGGACCTGTTGTGTGAAGGTAAAATCATGTTCGTAAACCATACTGTTGAAAAGTTAGGACGGTGTAAAGAAAACTTGACTTAGAGGTATTCAAACAGCAAAGTCATAAGACCCTAATTTGCATTCTCCCATCCTGTTGGTTCTGACCTCACAGGGAAGGGGGCTGGGGGGGCCCTGTAGCTTGACTTTAAAACTGTATTGAAAATGTAACCCTGGGTTCTTCTTCTGAGGGAGTTTAATTGAAGAGGTTCCATTTTTTCCTGCTCCTCCCGGCACCACAAACTTGATTCTAAGTGAGGTATCAATTCTGTGTTTTATCCTTTTTATTTTATAAGAAACAATTGCACTCTATTTGTATGTCATTTTATTATCTTTTTATCTTAAGCATTGTGGATGTATTTTCCATATTAAATTACACTTAATAAGTTCTAGTCTCTGTGTTCTTATGAATTCACGCGACAGTTTGGTCCAGACGCTACCTAATTGAAACTGTGCAAACCTTGTGATTTAAGTGAACTCTGATTAAAGTAAATTGTGTTGGATTAATGCTAGGGAGAACCGAAGGCTTCCTAAATAAGAGTGTCAGCTCTTATCCGAAAAAACCTTGGTGGTGGTAATTAGTATCGCAAAGCTAGTGTGTGGCATAGATAGGGAAGTATTTAATCATTTTAGACAGACCAAGTGGTTGTTGTGTGGTTAACCCTGTGTCACGTAAGCGTCACACAGACTCAGGTGAGTGCTGTTCGTGACAATGGGGTACTGCCCGATCAGCGGAGGAGAATGTAGAAATTGGGGAGAGAAGGTGTTGGAGAGAGGTGGAAAACTGTTGAAAATTAATAGCGCTGATATTCCTGCGGGTACGAGGAGGCTTGGAAGAGTTTGACACTAGGGAGGGTAAAGAACTGGGGGTGAGCGCGTAGCTAATAAGGTGATGATCCGAGAGGGGGAAATGAGTGTTAAGGAAATTAGAAACTGAGCATAGTCTAGAGAAAACAAGATCAAGACAGTGGCCATCCTGATAAGTAGCAGATTCAATCCACTGGAAGAGGTCAAGTGAGGAGGTTAGAGAGAGTAGTTTGGAAGCAGTATTGGAACGTGGATTAGAAATAGGGATGTTGAAATCACCCATGATGATGGTGGGGATATCAGTAGATAAGAAGTGAGGGAGCCATGCAGAAAAGTGTTCAAGAAATTGTTGGTGTGGACCGGGGGGGCGATAGATGACAGCAACACGCATAGAGAATGGGTTAAAAATCCTAACAGCATGTACTTCAAAAGATGTGAATGTGAGTGATGGGACATTTGGTAGAACTGTGAATGTGCACTGTGGGGAGAGAAGTAGTCCAACCCCCCTCCTTGTCTGCCTCCTGGTCTGGGGGTGTGGGTGAAATGGAGACCACCATGTGAAAGGGCTGCAGGTGAGGCAGTGTCTGAATGCGTGAGCCATGTTTCTGTTATTGCTAGAAGGTTGAGGTTGTATGAGAGGAAGAGATCATGTACGGAGGTAAGTTTGTTGCAAACAGAGCGTGCATTCCAAGGGCACATCTAAAGGACTTTGGAAGAGAGGGGAGACAGGTTATGTGTTTGAGGTTTGCCAGATTTCTGTAGTGTTCAGATATATGTGTGTGGGAGAAGTGAGGGGGACCTGGATTAGGTGATATATCACCAGCTAATAGAAGCAGGGAGGAAGAAAGGTAGGAAAGATGATTGTAAGATGTGTGTCCTTTTAGTTTCTGGCGGCAGGGTGAGGCTGTTAAAGTTATTGAATTTAAATTGCAAAAGAGTTCATGAGTGTTCACTAGAGGTGAGTGAAGTAATGAAGGGGCAATGTGGACAGAGGTGTGTGTTGCAGGATGGGTGAGGGATGATATAGTCCTAAAGATAATGGCATGAAAAGAGAGAAAGAAAAATATTTTGGCAAGCATTGGGACTAGTAGTCAAATAGCAAAAATGAGGAATTAAAGGAATTGCCTAATTGCAATGTCCTGTGTAATCAGAAAAGTAGTGCAGAGTTAGGCTGCAGCAAATGTAGTGTATTCCTGGATGTCTGGATAGTATAAAGTAATGATGTGGGGAGCCATGTGGGGGAGTGGGTGGAAGTGTTGAATGGAGAGTAATAAACAGCAGGTAATTGAGGAGCTGAGATTTTGCAGACTCATGAGAGAGGAGATTGGTTGAAAGACAGTATAATTTCTTCCTACTTGTAAAAGGAGACAAAGCTTAAATAGAATTAAAGTACAGTGGTGAAATAGGGGACTGAAATAACGGTAGCATGGGTAGGGAGTGGTTGAGCAAGTAGTACAGCAGTCTGATTAAACAGAGTGGATTTTGCATTGAAAACAAACTGACAAATAGAAGAAACTTTCATGAGATTGATGATGAGAGGTTTCAGACGCGAGATATGAAACACCATAGGAATCCCCAGTGTAGAGGATAATTGTAACCTAAAAGCCACCGGATTGATAACTTGTAAATGTTAAAAGGTCCAATATATTTTGCAGCAAACTTCATGTTCGGAAGATACAGTCAAATATTTCCAGTGTATAGCCTGGTTGTAACTTTGACACTTTTTATCAGAAAAGAGTTTGTAACAAAAGAGTTCGTAAGACTCTTTTTGACTGAAGACCAAATTCTTGTGATTCTACAAAAGAGGCCATCCTCTGCAGGTACCACAGAAGTTGGAAGTTTAAAGGCAAGGAGAATGTGATAACATCCATACATGACGAAAAATTTTGTAAAAAAGGATTCATGTAAGTGGTTATTGTGGGTGAATTCTGCCCATGGTAACATCATCCAAATTATCTTGGTTGGCTGCAGAATTAATTCTTATTAAGGTTTCCAAATCTTGGTTAACTCGCTTTGATTGGCTGTCAGATTGAGGCTGGTAGGCTGAGAAGAAATTCAACTTAATACAAAGTTGTTTACATCGGGATCTCTAGTACCTTAAGACAAACTACACCAGGGGGTAAATGTATCAAGCTGAGAGTTTTCCGGCGGGTTTGAAAAACCAATCAGATTCTAAATATCATTTATTTAGTACATTCTACAAAATGATAGCTATAATCTGATTGGTTGCTATAGGCAACATCTCCACTTTTCAAACCAGCAGGCAAACTCTCAGCTTGATACATTTACCCCCAGGTCACAGACGACCTACATTGGAAAGCCAAGTAACTGAAAAATGTCTTTAATGAACAGCTCAGTGAGTATTGCAGCATTGGAAAGATTATCGTGAGGAATAAAATGAGCAGCCTTAGAGAATCGATCCACCAACACCCAGATGGTGTTAAATACTTTTTCTGTTAGGAAGATCCATGAGGAAATCCATAGTGTTATGGGACGATGGTCTTTCTGGAGGAGACAAAGGAATTAATGGACCTTAAGGAGTAGGTCTAGAAGTTTTGTGCTGGACACAATTTGACAGGTGGCCACAAATTCTTTGATTTCCTTCTGAAGACTAGGCCACCAATACGTTTTTGCAGTGAGTTCATGTCTTCTTAACTCCCTTTTATGGCACAATAATTTTACCAGGTAGTGGATTCTGGTGGAAGATGGAGTGTCTGTGGATTGAAAATGAGATCATTCATATCAGAATTTTCAGTTAGTGATTTAGAAAAAAAATGAAAGAGCATCAGCTTTCTTATTTATTTCTCCTGTGCGAAAGGTGACACTAAGAGCAAACCGGGAGAAAATTGGGACCAACGAGCTTGACAAGAATTTAGACATTGAGCATTCTGAAGATATAAAAGGATTTTGTGGTCCGTTTAGATAGTAATAGTATGAGTTGTGTCTGTGACGTTTCTTATTTTATAAATCGACCAAGTAAATGCTGGAGTAGTACTCTCAGGAACCACACAAATGAAGATCCTTTACCAACTCAAGTTTGTGCTATCCAGACTCTAGGGGCGGAGTCTAACATGATGCTGGTCAGGGACCCCTGTTAGGAGGTGTGTGTTTGGCTGCGTGTTCAACGCAAGTCGTGGTCCCTGGGATTGGTCCTGAGTGCGGTTCGTGTCCTGGGCGATAGTAGCACTGAGAACATATTGGATGAATATAGCACCAGGAATGTAGCAGCAGATGAATTGCAGCGCTGGATACATGGCATCAGGAACACAGGACTGGGAATGTAGTGGCAGATAAAATGCAGGATTGATATATTAGCTATAGGGAGACAGAAGACATTGATGATATCGGTGATATAGCACCCTAACAGTGCACATAGCAAGTTTAAGTAGAAAACTGTATGGACAAGGGGTAGGGAGGAGGCCCAATCAAATCTTTTGGAGAAGCACACATGCGTTTCTAAACATCCAAAATGACATGCCAGAGAAGACGCTGCTGTGGAGAAGAGGATATGGCATTGCTGCAAAAGAGTAGCATGCCGCACTTACCTGGGTGACATAGTCTAAACAAAACCTCATTGTCTTATCCATCTTAAGGACCAATACAGTGGTTGAGATGTCTGACTAACACCTTGCTCCAGTATCTCCTGTGTCTCCTTGTATATATTTTCCTTCACCTCTGGTGAGACATGGTAAGTGTGATGCCTTAACAAACTTACTTTTTACCACCTTGAGGAGGTTGGGTAGTGGGTCACAGTCTGGTTACTACATCAATAAGCAGCCAACCACAACTATAGACATGCTTGTGTTATGCGTTCAACATATTTATATGGACAGTGAGCTGCCGCCTGCTAATGTTATCAAATGATACCACGTAAATGATGTTACTCAGGCGTTTTGAAACCATTTATGTTCCAGCCTAAGCAGGCTGGAGCTTCTTCTGACGAGAGAGTATCAGAACATGCACTTTTTGCCCAACCTCAAAAAACTATAGCACGTGCGCTCTGATTATACAGAGGCTTCTGCTTGGTTTGCATTTCTGCAAGGTAAACTCGTGCAAGCCCTGTAAGATTCTCTAAGCGATTTCTGAACCTTATCACATTCTCCTCCACAGAAATATCCTGGGTGGCCAGCTCCCCTTCTTAAGTGTCCCGGAAGAGATAAGAGTCTAACGCCATCTGCGGCCATAGATTGATTAAAAGAGCGAGACACCTCTGGTACCTCTTAATAAGCAAACAGGAGATGTGGCATGTAGTGTTCCCAGTCTCCCCCCTTACAAGGGTAGAGGGTCGTACAGAGTTGCCTCACCACACCTTGCCCAGAGGCACTGAACTATTTCACTCATGTACTGAGTCACTTCTTTGGTTTGGATCTTACTAGGGAATCTAGTCCTCTGTTTAATATTACTAGCAGTGTGTCAGCTACCTTTATTGCATTAATTCAGTACAGAGCCACAGCCCCAGGGGTACTGTGTGGCTTAATCCACCCAGGTGAGGATATTACTTATCCCTGATCTAATGGAAACAGGCAGTGAACCTGATATGTCAATAGATACTCACTGATAATGTTCCCCAACTATTGTCAAGCACTTGAGGAGAGCACAAGCTCTGGAGTGCACAAGCCATTGACACACATAACAGGATTTGCAGAAGGTCTGAACATCATCTGACATTCAAGGCCATAAAAAATTCTGTGTCAGACGTTTCAGTGTTCAGTCCCTTACTAGATGTCTGGCCGTAGAGATCTTTTGGGCAATTTAACAGTAGTTGCCCATGGAACCACCTGAACTTGTTCCCTGACAGACATATCCCCTTCTGCTTTCCTGACAACCCTGTACATTAGCCCTTTCAACCAGGTCACACTCCCCACCTCTATCCCTGCAAGACCACTGTCTGTTGTCTACTCATGACTTATAAAGATGGGTCAGAGAACTTCCCTGAACACTCTCCTGCAGCTATCATTTTTTACTAGATTCGGACACTGAACAGAAGGGTCTATGTTGGGGATACAAGGGTTGGTCAGGATGGGATCAGTCACAGGGAGGGCATGGTTGTCACTCATTGTTGGAGCTGGCTTCCTACTCTGGACAGGTGCACCAGTGGGTAACCCCACATGATCATGCTAGCTGGAAACAACATCCTCTGCATTTTCTCTCCAGAGGCCAAGAGCTTGCTGATGGTCTGGCATCTTTTCCTCTGGGCTGGTTGATGTTATGGTAACTCCTCCTAAAAGTTGTAGTCTGGTAAGTGATGGGGTTAATAAACTCCACATCCTTTCGCCTATATCGTTCCCCAGGACCACATCTGTTGGAAGTTCATTTTTTACTGCCACGTCCCAGACTGCCTTCCCAGCTCGCAGTCATAAAATATCCTTACCATGGACACGTCTCTCTAAAGTCTATTCGCCACTGTAATTTTGCAGTGCAACCCTGCAATACAGCACAAGGATCATCAAGGTGGGGACTCACCTTACTGAGTCTCAGTTGTTTTCCCTACAAGGATTGCACTTGGAGCGGCTGAAGGTGCTTCAACAGTTTGTGGTGGCAGTTTTGCCTCTCCACTTCAAGTAATTTGCTTTATGCCACATTCCATTTGACTGACTGGAGTGGGAAATGTCTCTGTGGACTCATATCCACTGGTCAGTCAAGCAAGCTAGGCTCTAGGACTTTGAATAAGGGCTCGAGGCTGGGTACATGGCCTATAACACATTTCAGGTGACCAATCCTCCCGCAGCCATGACACCTTGTCTTCAGCCTTGGCACTGGTGGTATCGATAGCTTTCAGGGACAGGACAGAGCAGTGGGTGGCTAGAAGGTACTTGCTTGGTGAGAATAACATATGTGTTACACTGCTCATTATGCCCTTTGGGACTTGCTTTTGGACTGTCTCTTTTGGCAGTGCAGCCTAGCTGCCACATTTTGGTCCACCACCCAATAAGCTGGTTACTATGTAAAAAGTTCCCGGTCTAGTATCCATTCCTTCACCTAAAGTGTCCACATTGTCCCAGGTCTGAGCAGCTGTACCATCCACCAACCCACTTCACTGCCGCTGGAGTTTGCTAATTCTTTGTAATTATTGTAGGTAAGTTACAAAACTTCTGCTTCTAAGTCTATGGGGTAATAACATAATTTTTTAGGAAAATCTAAAACATCTGGGGCTACTCCTCGATAACCCTCGCAGTGTGGGACACAAATATTTAACCCACTCCCTTTTGGGCAAATCATGTAGTCTGCAGGTCCTCTTGAATACCTGCAAATGTCCATCAATGTCCCCAATGCTGTCCTAAAATGTAGTAAAGTGCAAGGAACCCCAGTCTGGATACAGCAGCAGTCATCTGTTCCCTGGGTGCTGCAAGTTGTTTTCCCACACGCTTATCCTGGTCTGAAGAAAAAATATCCTCTACAGATGAATTCTCTTCTTTAAACTGCATCTTTAGAGCAGTGTCCCTGCCATCATTAGTGGATTCATGGAGCAGATGTTTCCCCAGTTAGACCCACTGCTGTGAGATGGAGTTAGACTCTTGGTGTCATGAACTTACCTGTTCCCCGCTCCGCTGCGCTGTCGGTGATGTCTGGCAGCTGTGTCTTCTCCGGCGGTTCAGCGCTTTCCTCTGATCGCGCCGCCGCTCTTCCGGGTTTCTCAGCGGCAGGTCATGTGACTCCTGGGCGGGGAATTCAAAACTCTATATCTTCTCTGCTCTGACACGCTATCTGTGTCAGAGCAATGTGTTTCCTATTCCTGGCTACCTCTCCCTGTGTACCTGATTCCTGTGTTCCTGCTTCCTGTGTGCTCCTGCATTCTCTCAGACTCCTGTGTACCGACCTGGCTTCGTCCTGACTATCCTTTGGCTTATCCCTGGCACCTGTGTACCGACTCAGCAGTGTTTCTGGCTATTCTCTGGACTCCTCCCTGGCACTGCATATTGGATCATCTCCTGTGTACCGACCCGGCTGTGTATCTGACCACCCTTGGACTCATCTCCAATACTAGGCATACGACAGATACTGTGCACCGAACCAGCTTCCGTTCCAGACCACCAGACCCTGGATTTCACGGTTAGTGTGCTTAATTACTTGCACCATCCTGTCATATTTTCCGCTGTCTATCCATCACTTAGTACCTTTTCCTTATGTCAGTAGGCTAACCTGGGGGCCGCGACCTGCGGTTCTTCGGCAGCAAAACCCATCCTACCTTGCGGTGGTTCTTGGTGAAGACCGGGAGGCCGTTAGACTCCGCGCCCTAGGTAAGCCTGCGAAAATACTGACTAAGGTACCTGAACCGTAACAGTTTGCTCTGACCCAGCTATCTATCTGATGGATGCATCGGGGAATCCCTCCGCTAGGGAATTACTGGATCACTTAGCTGTTCGGGTTGAAGATCAGGGGAAAAATCAAGAACAATTACTACAGTTTCTGCAGACTCTGTCTAACCGTTTGGACACACTCCAGAGTACGGTCTCAGCTCAAGCAGCTCAGGTGGCTGCTCCTACTCCTCCGTCTGTTCCAGCTCCGCAACCTATTCCCTCTCAGAGTAGCGCTGCCGCTATTGTCCCAGCCATGTCTTAACTCCGCATTCCTAACCCACCTAAATTCCATGGGGATCCCAAGGAATGTCGAGGTTGATGAACCAGGACGTGTCTCCAGCGCAGCTTCAGGTCTTCTCCGTCTGCGCCAAGGTTCTCTTAGTTTGGGTCAGTACGCGCTTCAATTTCGCACCATGGTGGCTGAGCTATGCTAAAATAACGAAGCCCTTGTGGCCACATTTTGGCAAGGCTTGTCCGACTGCATTAAGGACGAGTTAGCGGGTCGAGAACTACCTACTTCCCTGGATGAATTGATCTCTCTATGTAACCAGATTGATATCCGGTTTCGTGAACGCTCTCAAGAGAGGGAGAGTTCCCATCGATCTACCTTCCGTTTGGCTTCCCGGTTCCAGAGTCCGGTGATACCTGAGGAAGAGCCTATGCAGTTAGGAAGAGTGCGCCTATCTCAGGAGGAAAGGGAGAGGCGATTCAAGAATCGTTTATGCCTCTATTGCGGGGAACCCGGTCATGTTTTGAGCCTTTGTGGGAAGCGACCGGGAAACGACCGGACCTAACTGACGTTGGAGAGGCTAAGTTAGGTATGTCTATTTCCTCTCCTGTGGATTCTAGCTTTTCCATTCAAGTCCTTCTGCAATTTATTGACAAGCAACTATCTTTTCCAGCACTCATCGACTCCGGGGCAGCAGGGAATTTTATACGAGCTGACATCGTAGAGAGGTTGTCGTTACCCATGCTACCATTGGATCCGCCTATTGCCATCACAGCTATAGATGGTAGTCGTATTACTGAAGGATCCATAAAGAAAAGAACTGTTAACCTTTCTCTACGCATCGGAGCCCTACATACTGAGGAGATTTCCTTTTTAGTTATCCCTGAGGCTATTAATCCTCTGATTCTAGGCCTTCCTTGGCTCAGACTTCACTCTCCTACCTAAGATTGGCAGAAACCTGAAGTTCTTGCATGGGGCCCAGGGTGCCATTCCCGTTGTCTTCCCAAGATTCACAGGCCTAATACTGCTTGTTTCACCTCTCTTACTACATCCTCTGGTATTCCTCCTCAGTACCAATTCTTTTCTGACGTATTTTGTGAAAAGGAGGCTTCTAAGTTACCTCCCCATAGACCTTTGGATTGTGCCATTGAGTTGTTGCCAGACAAGATTCCACCTAGAGGACGTGTTTTTACATTGTCTTTACCCGAATCTGATGCCATGTCCCTATATATCAAGGAGAATTTAAATAAAGGTTTTATCCGGAAATCCTCCTCGCCAGCAGGGGCTGGTTTCTTTTTTGTAAAAAAAGAAGGCCGGCGGGTTACGCCCTTGTATAGATTATCGTGGCCTCAATGCTATGACTAAGAAGAGCAGGTACCCCTTGCCGTTAATCTCAGAACTCTTTGATAGAATAAAAGGAGCTTCGATATTTTCTAAACTAGACCTAAGAGGCGCCTACAACTTAATCCGTATCAAGCAAGGGGATGAATGGAAAACTGCGTTCAGTACTCACAATGGGCATTTCGAGTATCTTGTTATGCCATTTGGACTTTGCAATGCCCCTGCAGTTTTTCAAAATTTCATCAATGAGATTTTTCAGGACTTCTTGTATCAATTTGTTGTGATTTATCTGGATGATATCCTGATATTTTCCCCTGACATGGTTACTCATCGCCATCATGTTTCCCTGGTGCTTCAACGCCTTCGTTTACATAATCTATTTTGTAATTTGGACAAGTGTGTCTTTGAGAAAACACATCTTCCTTTTCTTGGCCACGTGGATTCTGGCTCTGGATTACGCATGGATCCTGAGAAGTTAAAGGAAATTTCTGAATAGCCCCAGCCGGTAGGACACAAGGCCATCCAGCGTTTTGTTGGGTTCTCCAATTATTATCGACACTTCATCAAAGGTTTTTCTTCTGTAATTGCACCCATTAACTCTTTGACTAGGAAGTCCGCCAACACTAAACCCTGGCCACTGGAGGCCGTGGAAGCCTTCGCGTTTCTAAAAAAAGCCTTCATCTCGGCTCCTATTCTTCATCAACCAGACCCTACCTTCCCTTTCTTTCTCAAGGTCGATGCATCCTCTACCGAAATGGGAGCTATTTTGTTTCAGAAAGATTCAGCTGGGAAATTTTCCCCCTGTGGCTTCTTTTCTCGTAAACTTTCGGCCACCGAATAGAACTATGGCATAGGAGATAGGGAACTCCTTGCCATTAAGTTAGCCTTGGAAGCATAGAGACATCATTTGGAAGGAGCCAGGTTTCCTATTACAATTTTTACAGATCACAAGAACCTGTTGTATTTACAAACTGCATCTTGCCTCAATCCTCGCCAGGCCAGATGGTCCCTGTTCTTCTCCCGCTTCGATATGATCATTACCATCAGACCAAGATCCAAGAACAAGAAGGCAGATGCTCTCTCCCATTCCTTCGACTCCATGGATACAGGAGAGGAGGGTTCTAGACCCATCCTAGATCCAGAATGTATTTTGGCTACCACTCCTACTCGTTTAATTATTCCTCGCGGAAAGACCTTGGTTCCTCCGCATCTCCAACCAAAACTTCTCGAGTGGGCTCATGCCTCCCGTTTTTCTGGTCATGCCGGTATAAATAAAACCTTGGAATTCATTTCCCGTAATTATTGGTGGCCATCTATCCACTCGGACGTTCGACAGTTTGTGACGGCATGTTCCACCTGTGCTCAGAACAAGGTTTCTCGTCAAGCTCCCTATGGTCTGCTGCAACCTCTACCCATTCCAGATCGACCTTGGAGTCATCTTTCTATGGATTTTATCACAGATTTAACCTCTTACAGAGGTTTCTCAGTGGTGTGGGTAGTCACTGATCGCCTTTCTCGGACAGCTCATTTTGTGGCATTAAAAGGTCTCCCTTCCGCTTCTGTTCTGGCCCATCTTTTCATCAAAGAGATTTTCCGCCTCCATGATTGTCCAGATGTTATTGTCTCTGATCGTGGAACTCAGTTCGTGGCTAGATTTTGGAGGGCCTTTTCTCGTGTCTGCGGAATTAAGTTGAATTTTTCTTCTGCATACCATCCTCAAAGTAATGGTCTCACTGAAACGACTAATCAAGAACTGAAAAATTCCTCAGATGTTTCATTTCAGCTAAACATGACGATTGGGTCGATTTGTTACCTTGGGCAGAATTCGCTCACAACAATCATTCGCATGACTCCACCTCTACATCTCCATTTGTTGCTCTCCAAGGATTTCATCCTAAAGTTCCTCCCTTCAATGATCTACCCGCTTCTGGAGTTCCTGCAGTTGATTCCCTTTTATTAGACTTCTCGGCTAGGTGGGATCTAATTAAATGCAAATTGCTTCACACTTCTGCCATCTGTAAGAAAGCATTTGACAAAAGAAGGAGACCATCTCCATTACTTGCTCCTGGTGACAAAGTATGGTTGTCTACGAAGAATCTTCGCTTGCTGGTTCCCTCTAGGAAATTCGCTCCCCAATTTATTGGTCCCTTCAAGATCATAGAGGTCGTCAATCCAGTGGCCTTTAGATTAAAGTTACCTCCTACCTTAAGGATTCCCAATGTGTTTCACATTTCCCTTCTCAAGCCACTTGTTATTAACAAGTTTTTCTCTTCAAAAAAACCTCCTGCTGCTATTTCTGCGCTAGATCAGGAATTTGAGGTTAAGGAGATTCTAAACTCTCGTATTTTCAGAGGTTCCTTACAGTTCCTGGTTGATTGGGAAGGCTACGGTCCTGAGAACCGTTCTTGGATTCCTGCACGAGATCTTCATGCTCCAAGTTTGTTGAAGAGATTCCATGCCAAGTTCCCTCAGAAGCCTTATAGGTTGTCCGGGGGCCATCCCTGAAGGGGGGGGTACTCTCATGAACTTACCTGTTCCCCTCTCCGCTGCGCTGTCGGCGATGTCTGGCAGCTGTATCTTCTCCGGCGGCTCAGCGCTTTCCTCTGATCGCGCCCCCGCACATCCAGGTTCTCTCAGAGGCAGGTCATGTGACTCCTGAGCGGGGAATTCAAAACTCTATATCTTCTCTGCTCTGACACGCTATCTGTGTCAGAGCAATGTGTTTCCTGTCTACCTCTCTCTGTGTACCTGATTCCTGTGTTCCTGCTTCGCTGCGTCCTGACTATGCTTTGGCTTATCCCTGGCACCGCGTATTGGACTGATTTCCTGTGTACCGACTCGGCAGTGTTTCTGGCTATTCTCTGGACTCCTCCCTGGCACTGCATATTGGATCATCTCCTGTGTACCGACCCGGCTGTGTATCTGACCACCCTTGGACTCATCTCCAATACTAGGCATACGACAGATACCGTGCACCGAACCAGCTTCCGTTCCAGACCACCAGACCCTGGATTTCACGGTTAGTGTGCTTAATTACTTGCACCATCCTGTCATATTTTCCGCTGTCTATCCATCACTTAGTACCTTTTCCTTACGTCAGTAGGCTAACCTGGGGGCCGCGACCTTCGGCAGCAAAACCCATTCTACCTTGCGGTGGTTCTTGGTGAAGACCGGGAGGCCGTTAGACTCCGCGCCCTAGGTAAGCCTGTGGAAATACTAAGGTACCTGAACCGTAACACTTGGGGGCCTTTGCAGGTTCTGCTGTAGATACTGCTTAGATGTCATCTTGGTCACTGTAACTGTTCTTTGCCTCAGACAATTTGCGTTTTGCCCATCTTCTTACTCAGCTGCTCCTTGGTATGTTGCTGTAGGGTATCCTTTTCTACCCCTTGCGCTGCACATGCCTCACACTGCTTGCCACCAGTTAAACCTGTGACTTGTTAGTCATATTTTTGCCACTCTGTCTGTGGTAGTTGGTTTTACAGATTTGTTTTAGAGCTGCTCTTAACGTCAGTTACTGACCACTGCTATTAGTGTTTTCTTGGCCACCAAACATTCACAGATTTTGCCTCACCTTTGTTCCCCCAATTGTAGGAGTTGAGTCACTGCCACCACCAGGTTCGTTCACTGGTACCTGGAACCACTTTTTCCTGCTCCAAGAACAGTGTCAAATGGGGATTTTGACTGGTGAGAAAAAGGGGGAACAGATGGCATGGGTTAACAAAGTTAGACATACATACTGAGGGGAAGAAAGAAAGGAAAAATAGAATTTGACGGCAGATAATAACCGCTTGGGGCATCTAGTCTACCCATTTTTTTAATGTATGCTAACCTCAAACCCTATTCGATCCTTTAATTTTTGTAAGGATATCCCAAACATGTTTAAATTGTTCTACTGTATTGGCCTCTACTACCTGTGATGGGAGGCTATTCCACTTATCCACTACCTTTTCTGTGAAGTAGTTTTTCCTCAAATTTCCTCTGAACCTACTTCCCTCCAGTTTCAATGCATGTCCTTGTGTTGTAATATTTCTCTTTCTTTGAAGAATGTTTCCCTACTGTACCTTGTTAAAACCCGTGATATATTTGAAAGTTTTTTTCATGTCCCCCCTTTTCCTTCTCTGCTCCAAACTGTACATATTAAGATCTTTAGTGTTAGGGTAGATTTTGTGCTGTAGGCCAGTGGTTCCCAAACATTTGCAGTTGGCAGCACCCTTAGAGTCTCCATAATTTTTTCAAGGCACCCCTCCAAAATACTTACAGAGCAGTCCCGTTTTATAAGTAGCCGGGGCAAAAAAGCTTAATAAGTGTCAGAAACCGGCGGTGCCCAGCCGCCGCGACTCTCTTACCTGCGTCCCGGCCGTCGCTATGATGACCGGGACGTCACTTCCGGGGTTGGGATGCTGTAACTGAGCGCCGCGTCCCGTCAACAGGAGGCAGCCGGGCGCGGGCGCAAGTAACCCACTAGTCTGTGGGATAATTAATGTTCTATATTTAATTAGGCATAGCCTGTGGGGGATTATCAGAGCTAGGCTCTGATTGACCACAGTCAGTATTTAAGGCAGGGAGGGCTTAACCTCCCTGCCGGTTATAGCTTCCAGGTTTCTGCTTGCTACCTGCTCCCGTGCTGTTGGTGTATACCTGTTTGGATTGTTTTTGCCGTGTTTGACCCCTGCCTGTACCTTGGATTTGCCTCTTTGCCTGTGACCCTGATTCATTTTGCCTGTGCCTTTGGACCCCCCTATATTGCTTGTGACCCTGACCTTTGGCGTGATTCCCGATTATTCCTGCTTGCAAGTGACCTTGGCTTTCGTTTGACCATTCACTGCCATCTACGCTGTCTCCTGGCCTGCCACTACGGTTTTGTATCACAAACTCACACTACATCTGGAGATAAGTCCTGGGGGCATCTGAGAACTGGTGAGCATATAAAGCTCTATGGGAAAGGCGGCTGCTAAAGGTGAAGACCTCCGCCAACTAGTTCTGTGAGTTTGTGTACTGACTGTTAGCGTAACATTATAACCGGCCATAAACTTCTGGAGTATTTGCTTCCATGAATGAAAGCGGGGCGAACCTTTCTCCAGCCCGAGTTCTGGCAGGTCAGATCCATTCCATCTCACAAGTGGTCCAGAACCTTGTTCAACGTTTGTCTGCTCAGGAAGAAGCCACCAGAGCCGCGCAAGTCCAGCAAAACCTGTCAGCTCCCGCCGTGGATCCCAAGCTGAATTTACCGGAGCGATTCTCTGGGGACAGAAGCCTGTTCCGTAACTTTAAGGAGAGTTGTAACCTTTACTTCCGTCTTCGACTCCGCTCCTTCGGCTCTGAAAAACAGAGAGTGGGTATAGTGATTTCGCTACTTCAGGGGTACCCGAAGTCTTGGGCCTTCAACTTGCCTTCTGACAGTCCTTCGCTGAGGTCAGTGGATTCCTTCTTCGAAGCCCTAGGCCTCCTTAAAACAAGGGCGACACTCTGCAGAAGAATACTCTGCCGAATTCCGGCGCTGGTCCACTGACAGTGAGTGAAATGACCCAGCTTTACGCAGCCAGTTCCATTTGGGGTTGTCGGAACAAATTAAGGATTTCCTGGTACAGTAGCCTTCACCTACCTCCCTGGAGGGACTTATGCAGCTCACTATCAAAATTGATAGACGCCTCAAGGAAAGAAGAGCTGAGAAGGAAGCACCTGCTCCCTGTATATTTCTTTCTGTGCCTCCACCTAATATGGAAGCTGCGGAGCCTATGCAGCAAGGGGCCTGTCGCCTCTCTCAGGAAGAGAGAAATAGGAGACGCACCTTAGGCCTCTGTCAATATTGTGGAACAAAAGGTCACCTTCTGCGTTCCTGTCCCAACAAGTCGGGAAAAGATCAGGCCTAGAGAATGTGGAAGAAATTCATCTAGGTCTGCAGTTCATTTCTTCCAAAAATGCATTACTAGTTCCCGCTCACATTTCCTGCGGATCACATTCCTCTGTCATCTCAGCGTTTATTGATAGTGGTGCAGCAGGGAACTTTTTGGATATCAGTTTTGCCAAGTCCATTGGAATTCCTTTCATGAAAATTAATTCTGCTATCACTGTCTGTGGTTTGGATGGGGGTCCCTTACCCGGAGGCAGGATTTCCTTCACAACTCCGTCATTAGAACTTACAGTTGGGACTCTTCATTCCGAAACCTTGTCCCTTCTCATTGATTGCTCTTCCGTTCCACTAATTCTGGGTCATCCCTGGCTCCACCTCCATATCCCAGTAATCGACTGGAATCTTGGAGAAATTATTCGCTGCAGTACCCACTGTTCTCAAAACTGTTTGGCCATGTCTCTTCGGCTTCTGCAGCCTCTACCGGAACAACTGCCTTCTGCTGATCGTGAATTCCAGGACGTGTTTTCTAAGAAGGCAGCTGATTCCCTACCTCAGCACAGAGACTTCGATTATGTTATTGATCAACTTCCAGGATCCAAATTGCCCAAAGGAAGGTTATACTCCTTTTCTGAGACTAAGGCAATGCAAGATTATGTGGAGGAAAATTTGCAGAAAGGGTTCATCAGACCTCCAAAGTCTCCAGTAGGAGCGGGGTGTTTTTTCGTGTCCAAAAAGGACAGTAGTCTACGCCCGTGCATCGACTTTCGTGGCCTGAACAAAATCACCATCAAAAACACATATCCATTCCCACTCATCTCTGTCCTGTTTGACCAACTGAGGGATGCTACCATCTACACCAAGATTGATCTTCGTGGCGCCTACAATCTCATACGCATCAGTGAGGGCGATGAGTGGAAGACGGCCTTTAACACTCAATATGGCCATTACGAGTACTTGGTCATGCCCTTCGGCCTGTGTAATGCGCCTGCACTCTTCCAGGATCTCATCAACAAGGTTCTCTGTGATTTCCTGGGACAGTTCGTGGTTGTATATCTGGATCACATTCTGATATATTCTCAGTCTCTCCCTCAACATTGTAACCATGTCAAACAAGTTCTCGTAAAACTCAGGGAGTATCATCATTTCGCCAAACTGGAAAAGTGGGAATTCGATGTCCAAAGTGTGTCCTTCCTCGGATACGTAATCTCCCCCGATGGATTCTCTGTGGATCCTAGTAAAGTCCAAGCCATCCTGGAGTGGGTACGTCCCACGAATCTGAAAGCAATCCAAAGATTTCTGGGCTTCGCGAATTACTATCGGAGATTCATTCAGGCCTTTTCTGATTTAGTGGCTCCCATCACTGCTCTTACCTGTAAAGGGGCGGATCCCTGTAATTGGTCACCGGAGGCCATTGCATCATTCGAAGCCCTTAAGAATGCATTCATTACTGATCCGATCCTCAAGCATCCTAATCCGCAGTTGCCATTTATTCTGGAGGTGGGTGCCTCTGAAGTAGGCGCTGGTGCTTTCTTATCCCAGAGGGATCCCGGTGATCATAAAGTGCATCCATGTGCCTTCTTTTCACGCAAGTTTTCTGTAGCCGAAATCAACTACGATGTGGGCAATCGGGAACTTCTGGCAATCAAGTGGGCTTTCGAGGAGTGGCGTCACTGGCTTGAGGGAGCAGTTCATACAATTTCAGTCTTCACTGATCATAAAAACCTATTGTATATTGAGTCTGCCAAATGGTTAAACTCCAGACAAGCTCGATGGGCATTATTCTTTACCCATTTCAACTTTGTCCTAACCTACAGACCTGGTTCTAAGAATACAAAGGTGGATGCTTTGTCCAGGAGCTTTCTTCCTCATCAATTACCCACTGGTGAACCACCGCCTATTATTCCGGCTTCCATCATTCATGCTGGGTTGACCCAAGACTTAGGAAACACTGTGCGTCAATTTCAAAAGATAGCCCTTTCTGAAACCCCTGCGGGGCGCCTTTTTATTCTGGTGCATCTACGTAGAGCTGTCCTCTCTGAGGCCCATGAGAACAAATCGGCCGGGTATCTCCAAAACCCTTGAAATCCTTGCACGTTCTGTATGATGGCCTTCCCTGTCCTCGGATGTTGAGAGCTTTGTTCGCACCTGTGAAGATTGCGCAAAAAACAAAACCTCCAGGATCTCCCCTTCAGGTCCACTTATGCCTTTGTCTACGCCTACGAAACCCTGGACACATCTGTCAATGGATTTTATTGTGGATCTGCCATATTCTTCAGGAAACAACACTATTTGGGTGATAGTGGATCGTTTCAGTAAAATGTCCCATTTTGTTCCACTGACCAAGCTCCCTATTGCTCAAGATCTGGCTGTGCTATTTGTACAGCATGTCTTTCGTCTTCATGGCCTACTCATCGATATCGTTTCGGACCGGGGCTCCCAATTTGTTGCTCGGTTCTGGAGGTCCTTCTGTAGCCTTCTTGGGATAAACATCAGTCTCTCCTCAGCCTATCATCCTCAATCCAATGGGCAGACTGAAAGAGTCAACCAGTCATTGGAACAATTTCTACGTTTCTACACCACAGAGTTTCAAGACAATTGGTCATCATTGCTTCTGTGGGCTGAGTTCGCATATAATAACGCATCTCATTCCTCCACCCAAACCTCTCCTTTTTTCTGTAATTTTGGCTTCCACCCAAGATCCAATTCCTTGTCCTTGCTCAACTGTTCTGGCCTTCCGAAGATCCGTTCCACGGCTTCATACCTCAAATCTGTTTGGAAAAAAGTTCACACTGCACTAGTATGGGCCTCTTTCCAGTCTAAAAAATTTGCAGACCGTCATCGGAAGGACTGTTCATTTAAGGTGGGCCAAAAAGTCTGGTTATCCACCCGCAATATTAAGCTCAAACAGCCCTGCAAAGAACTGGGCCCTAGATTTATTGGCCCATTTGTAATCATCAAACAGGTCAATCCTGTCGTCTTCAGGCTAAAGCTTCCTCATTCACTTAGGTTGCCGAACACTTTCCACTGTTCTCTCCTAAAGCCTGCTATTCCTGCACGCACGTCTTAGCTCCGTTACCTATGGAAATCTCAGCCTCTCAACTCAGAAGGTCATCAGGAATTCGTGGTGGAGAAGATTCTGGACTCCAAAAAGGTTCAGGGGCTAATCCATTTCTTGGTTCAATGGAAAGATCGTGGCCTGGAGGAGCGATCCTGGATTCCGTGAAGACGTTTGCATGCTCGCAAACTCTTTGAGGAATTCTTCAAACAATTCCCTGGAAAACCTGGATGTCGGGGTTCCTTGATCCCTCCTCAAGGGGGCAGTACTGTCACGAGCCTGTTTTTGCCATGTATGACCCCTGCCTGTACCTTGGATTTGCCTCTTTACCTGTGACCCTGATTCATTTTGCCTGTGCCTTGGACCCCGCTATATTGCTCGTAACCCTGACCTTTGGCGTGGTTCCCGATTATTCCTGCTTGCAAGTGACCCCTGACTTTGGCTTTCGTTTGACCATTCGCTGCCATCTACGCTGCCTCCTGGCCTGCCGCTACGGTTTTGTATCACAAACTCACACTACATCTGGAGATAAGTCCTGGGGGCATCTGAGTACCGGTGAGCGTATAAAGCTCTATGGGAAAGGCGGCTGTTAAAGGTGAAGACCTCCACCAACTAGTTCTGTGAGTATTTAGGTCAGGACAGAAATACTTATTTAGTTGTATGCAAAAATAATACACATAAATCCAAAGGAAAATAATATTTTTATATATATTTTTCAATTATATTTCTGTCAAAAAATAATTTACAGCTAACTCACAAGGTGCCCTCCTTCATCTCCACACACTCTGTGCCTTCCTTCATTCACACACTCGGTGCCGTCCTTCATCCACACACTCTGTGCCCCCTTCAGCCACACACTCTGTGCCCCCTTCATCCACATACTCTGTGACCCCTTCATCCACACACTCTGTGCCCCCTTCATCCACACATTCTGTGCCCCTTCATCCACGCACACTGTGCCCCTGCATCCACGCACTCTGTGCTCCCTTCAGCCACACACTCTGTGCCCCCTTCATCCACATACTCTGTGACCCCTTCATCCACACACTCTGTGCCCCCTTCATCCACACATTCTGTGCCCCTGCATCCACGCACTCTGCTCCCCTGCATCCACGCACTCTGCTCCCCTTCATCCATGCACTCTGCTCCACACACTCTGCTCCACTTCATCCACACACTCTGCGCCACTTCTTCCACACACTCTGTGCCCCCTTCATCCACACACTCTGTGGCCCCTGCATCCACACACTCTGTGGCCCCTGCATCCACACAATCTGTGGTCCCTGCATTCACACACTCTGTTCCCCCTGCATTCACACACTCTGTGCCCTCTGCATCCACACACTCTGTGGCCCCTGCATTCACACACTCTGTGGCCCCTGCATCCACACACTCTGTGGTCCCTGCATTCACACACTCTGTTCCCCCTGCATCCACACACTCTGTGGCCCCTGCATCCACACACTCTGTGCCCCCTGCATGCAATCACTCTGCCCCCTCTGCATCCACTCCCTCTGCATCCTCCCTCTGCCCCCTCTGAATCCTCCCTCTGCCCCTCTGCATCCTCGCTCTGCTCCCTCTGCATCCTCGCTCTGCATCATCGCTCTGCCCCTCCTTCATTCTTTTGCCCCTCCATTGCTGTTTCCTATCACCATTCCCCTCCGTTTCTTTACTTACCATACTTGACCTTCTTTCTTCTATTTCTTCTGTCTTACAAATCCCAGCATCCTCTCTCCTGCCGCTTGTCTCTGAATGTCGGGCGTGATGACGTCACACCCGACATTCAGTGAGGAGGAAGGAGGATGCTGGGTCCTGGGCGCCGCCGGATTGGTAAGTTTTTGGGGTTTTTTTCTCCTCCTTGCCATGGCACCCCTGTGCCAGCGCCACGGCACCCCTGGGAGCCACGGCCACACTTTGGGCACCTATGCTGTAGGCCATACACAATTTTAGTTGCCCTTCTTTGTACAGTCTCTAATGCATTTATGTCCTTCTGGAGATATGGCCTCTAGATTTGAATACAGTGTTCTAGATTAGGCCGTACCAATTACCAATACAGTGACATTGTTACTTCTTTCTATCTGCTACTGATTCCTCTCCCTTTGCAACCAAGCATCTGACTTACCTTCCTTATTGTTTTGTTACATTGTTTACCTGCCTTTAAGTCACCTGAAATAGTGACTGTTAGATCCGCTGCCTTTCAGTTTTTGAGTCACAAGTGCATGATTTTGCATTTTTTGGCATTAAACGGTAGTTGACACTCTCTTGACCAGGCAACCATAATGTACCTCCCCAGTCAAACGCCCCAGTTACTACCATCTGGCCTCAACCACTGTCTTGCTCTATATGTTCTCCCCTCTTCCAACCTTTCTTTTCTTCTCTTTTGCAGGAGTTGATGTGGTAGGTAGAACTAGTGCTGATGGCTGCTGATCAGAAATGCTACCACCATTGTGGATAGAACTAACAGTGTGCTAATACCACTTACTTTTTGTTGGTCACAACTACAGTTGTTTTGGTTCCACCATTATGAGACCACTTTAAGATTTTTTTCCAGGGCCACTTTAAGTTCCAAATCTGCCCCTCTTACTATTTGACAATATTGGAGATTGTATAGTGAACAATTTTAAGTACAAAGTTATAGCCAGGTACAGTAACTGTGATACAATAGAGTCTATGCAGATTCTAGTTTGTAAGTGTTTTATTTAGTAGTTTGTATTATCTTATATTCTGCAGATGGTTCTGTTGCTACTGCAGAAAAGAAGTATTAATTGGTAACCTCTGTACGTATACATCTATCGCAAAAAGAACATCAGCCTAATCGTAGGTATAGCTTAAACTTTATAAGTATAAAATTGTAACTGTCAAGTGCTAAAAAATCTACTCTTACTCTTTTCCTTTCAGGTGAAGCCAAAACTGCAGAGGATGAAACCAAACCAGGTGATTTTAGCAAAAATCGCAAAAGCCCGAAACCTTCTTATTAAGGTTTGGACAGTCTATGAGTCTCCTGATTTTGTGGGACTACAAGTTCCAGCATGACAATTGGTAGGACATGCTGGGACTAATAGTGCCTAAACATAGTGGACATTGCCTCATGTTGCCTAGTTCTGCTATTGTACTTATTTCTGACTGAGTTATCCTTGGCTTGCCAGCAGTACTAGAAAGTCCAACTTATTTTATTTTTTGTACTTCTATTCTAAGACAAAACTTACCCATCTAGAATTAATTGTATCCAACAGGTTTTAAGACTACTTCCCACTTTTTCTCAACAACTGTCACTTTAAAAAAATGTTGCTTTTTGCAACACAGTAAATGTAAAATAATTCTGTTTTTCTCTACAATAGGACACAATCGATATATGTATATAACTTTATGTGATTCACCCATTTATAAGTGCATGCCTTTAACTGAACCTAGTGATGCCTAGAGACTGGCACTGAAAGGGTAAAGTAAAACAGCCTGTCCTTCTAGACACCAGGCACTAGGTGTCCTTTTTGGCAAAAAGAGAGGAGAGGTGGAAGGAAGGAGAAGGAGGAGTGGAGGGAAGGAGGGGGTGTCTGTTTTTACGTCTGGTTGCGTAGGAAAGATCATGGCGGATGGAGATTGAGATCCCCCCCTTCTCTACCAAAGCCCGGGAGAAAAAAAAATTGAATAAGCAAAGGGGTAAGTGAACATTAGGGTTAGTGACTAAGATAAGAAAATGCCAAGATCTCAGAGACTGTGGTTCTCTGTCCTCTTCACTTTTACAGCACAGTGTGATAGAGACAGAAGGCACATAGGCATCCATACTGGGCCCTGCAGGGAGACAGGAGGGTTAAAAGCAAGGTTTGGAGTGAAGGGACAGAAGAAAAAGCAGGGGAGCAATGGCTGCTGTTCAGTTGCTTGTGTTATGGTTGTAGATTAGGGGGAAGGGAGGAAGGGGGAGGGGAGAAAAACAGCAAGAGGAGTGCTTTGAAAAAGACAGAGGAAGATTAGTTGAATGTGTATTGAGATAAATAGCAGGGCTTATTTTGTTATTAGACTGCATGCTCTGGTGAACAGGATTCTTTGCTCAATTTTACATTTATAATATGTTGCAACATTCCAAATTGTATGCTGTAGCTGTATGTTGCAGCGTGATTTCTGTGGCAGCATTCCTTGTGTTGTGCTGTAGCTGTACTGCTCTGAATGATACAATGTAGCAATCCCCTCAGCTACTGTAGCTATATTATGTGTAGCTACAGTGTAGCCACACAGCTGCATATAATATAGTATGAATATGTGTGTTTTTGTGTCTTTGCCACCTAAATTCCAGGCACATTATTGTTAAACCCATTCATACATAAGACAATTACACCTTCGTAAATTATAGATTATCCCTTGTACTGTGACCTCTCCTCTGAGCACTGCTGATTTCTAATATTCCTCTCTGTGTTACTGTCACCAGATTGTAAGGTTTTTAGGGCAGTTTCTATTTCACTTATGTTTCTGTTCTCCACTATGTTTTCATAGGACAAATTGTAGAGCAAAGTATGTTGGTGGCACTATATAATTATATTAAATTTTGATTCGATATCAAGTGAGGCTATGTATCCTCATTTTAATAATTGCATTCTGATCCAAGAATATGAACACATGTACGTTGATCAATTGACTTTTAACATCTTGAAGGATTGGCTAAATATTGTTCAAGTGATTAATCAGCTTGTACTTGTGTTTGATATGTATTTAAATAGGGAATGTTAATGAGACATGGGCAGCATAGTGGCCTAGTGGTTAGCACTTCTGCCTCACAGCACTGGGGTCATGAGTTCAATTCCCGACCATGGCCTTATCTGTGTGGAGTTTGTATGTTCTCCCTGTGTTTGCGTGGGTTTCCTCCGGGTGCTTCGGTTTCCTCCCACACTCCAAAAACATACTGGTAGGTTAATTGGCTGCAATCAAAATTGACCCTAGTCTCTCTCTCTCTCTCTTTGTCTGTCTGTCTCCCTCTCTGTCTGTGTGTGAGTGTATGTCTATAGTAGGGAATTTAGACTGTAAGCTCCAATGGGGCAGGGAATGAGTTCTCTGTACAGCGCTGCGGAATTAGTGGCACTATATATATAAATGAATGATGATGATGAGACCATGGTAACTTATGCCAGACTTTGGTGACATTAAGTGTATGTATCCATTATAAGATTATGCGCAGCTCCTATTTGTCTACTTGCGTGTGAGTTCGGCTGTAGTCACTGTATAGTGAATGGGCCATGAAAATCGCTAATCATAAAGATCGTTGATCTCATGGTCCACACTATATGTACCCACTGCAATTTAGTTCATGCGGTGACTGCACCAGAATACTACAAGTAATGTTCATTTCTGGCCAGCGCAAAATACCAATTTGTACAGTATCTTTATAGCTATGTTCAGTCGCGCTGCAGCCACTGTGCAATGACTGTAGCTGCATGCTGAAGCAAGAATGTCGCTTTTATTTTTACTGCTCTGGCCAGACCTGAACAGTGCTTGAATTATTGAATCAAAATGCAGTTGTTGCAAATAGTGTGTTTTCCATAGAGATCAATGATCTCTATGATTAGCTGTGTTCTTGCTACAGGCACAGGACGCTGGATGGGAGCATTAGTTGATATGTACCCTAAGGAAGTTTCAGCAACTGTTAGTAAAGTACAGTGTTTGGAATGGATTTAGCACTTAGAAAGTTACACGTGAAGGTCACTTCACTTCAGCACTGAAAAAACTACATGCAACATGTTCAAAGCACTCATGTAACAGAAAAAGAGCATTTTAACTATAATGTCAGTTCACAGCGTTTGTTGCCAGTGCTTTTGTACTTAATAAAGCGTAATGTTCAATCACTGCCATGTAACAAAACCCTTATCCAGATTATTCAATGTCAATGACACCATGCTGTTCAATTTCTGTGTTCTAACTCTTTCTATCATTATTTCCTTTAGAGACCTCAAAAAGTTGGTTGTGGAACCATTCTTGGCTGTTTGCCACCTCCATCCGCCACCTGTATCTTCAAATGCTTTGGAAATTTATACTGCCTTTCTGCTCAGTAACTGCTTAAACAGATTAATTATTTGGATGCTTAATCCTGGATCTACCTCCTGTCTTCTGCCAAAATCTGGCCCATTCACCTGCAGTACTTTCTTGTAACTGTTTGCAGGACGTTTATTTGTCAGTGGGTGGTGTCTAAACTACAAAGGTGTACTGCAGAGCTAGCCACCATAAGAACCGGTGTGGCACAGCCTGGCTCCCAGAATCATGAGGAAACCTGGTCATCTGAGGGGTAATTATTTGTGATGGATAACAGCTTACATGCAGTGTGTGTTTGTGTGTGTCTGTATGTGTGGGGGTTTATATAGATCTAGATTACATCTATCTATATGTATAGGTGTGTGTGTATATCTATGTGAGGACACCGGGGTTATTACCAAAGCTCTCTAGATACCCGGTCCTCTAGGTTCACAGGTCACACAGGTAAGGAGACAGGAAAGAAATAATAATCCCTTTTATTAAACAAAGTGCACACACTTAGTAAAATACAACAGTGCTCCCCAAGGAGAAACTTGTTCCCCCCGCCAAATATATCAAGTGTCAGAAAATCACCAGTGCAAGTAAAACTCCCCAACAAAATCCCCAGCAGGTTACCTCCAAGCACAGAGTCCTAGCAGGCCCAAACTCCTGGTAATAAAATCCACAGCTGACAATCCAAGTGGGCCAGGGTTTCTGATCCTTAAGGTGGGTCTGTGTATCTTGCTGATCCCAGCCGCTCGGCCAACTCTCCACCAGCTTGGTGGGACCCTGGGTATCAGTCTCCCTACGGATGTAGGCTCACCAATTCCCCAGAATCTGCGAGTGTCTCCCGATGGAGTGGTAACAGAATCAGTCCTAGAGGTACACTGTCCGATCTCTGTCAAGAAGCTCCTGCCTCAAGCATTCCTTTAAGGCCCTGCGAGAATACGGTCACTCTCTAACAGGTCCTTGCTGTCTCCAGATTCTCCAACAACACCCCCCATCCCCCAGACAGCTCCTTTTTGGTCCCTTCTCACCACCCCCCCCACTCACTGTCCTCTTGTGATTGGTGGTGTGAAGAGTTTGGGTGGTAACCGGGGTGGAAATAGTGCATGACATCAGTGGTCACCCCTTGCTGTGATGGTGCCATTCAGACTGTGTTGCAGACTTGCTAGAACAATAGTTAGCAAACAGGGAGAGACCCCCTACTGATTTTAGATAAGGTCCTGACCCTCCTTTTTTTAACCCGTTCCACTACTTTTTGATGTCACAGGGTCCACAGCTGATTCACACTTCCTGTGAGCTGCCTCTCCCCTCCCTCTCTGGACACCACAGTAATAACAGATCTGGCCACCGGGCGGCATTTAATAACAGAGTGGGCCATGGTTGTTCAATTGGCCCACTGAGGACAGACCGGGTTGGCACGATATTCTCAATATAAGGCCCGGGTCTGTCACAATCTATCTATCTATCTATCTATCTATCTATCTATATATCTATCTATCCATATATATATATATATATATATATATATATATATATGCTGTCGCTGCAGAGTTCTCTCACTATTTTAAAATACATGGGCAGAAGCCTGGAGTATTATTTATACAGATCACAAAGCCCTGTGGTGGGTGAAAATATAACATGCTATAAGCAGCTTGTTTAATGTTATAAAGTTGATAAATGTTCATAATGAAATATAAATGTCACCGTTAAGCAGATGTGTCATGCACTGTAAATTATATCCTCATAGTACTTAATGTTACAATCAATTCAGTATTAGGGTTTTTTTAACTAAAATGGTGTGTCTGATATACCAGGGTGTGTTTGATTTGTTGTATAGACAGACCTATATGGATTGATTTAGGTTTGTCTTCATAGTATAAAATCTGGGTTCTGATGCCAGCACTTCAGTGTTTATTAGGGGTGAGCGGGTTCGGATTTTTGAAATCCGAACAGTGCCAATCTGAGCCCGGATCCGAGCACTGTTCGGGGATTCCCGCCCGACGCAAAACTCAGAACGAGGCAAAACGTCATCATCCCGCCGTCGGATCTCGCGAGATCCGGATTCATATTATTCCCCGCTTCCCGCCGCCATCTTCACTCGGGCATTGGAAAGGGAAGAGGGAGGGTGTGTGGTGGTGTCCTCTGTCCTGCTCAGTCCAGTGGTGCTGTCCGGTGCTCTGTCCTGCTCAGTCCAGCGGTGCCGTCCTGTGCTCTGTCCTGCTCAGTCCAGCGGTGCCGTCCTGTGCTCTGTCCTGCTCAGTCCAGCGGTGCCGTCCTGTGCTCTGTCCTGCTCAGTCCAGCGGTGCCGTCCTGTGCTCTGTCCTGCTCAGTCCAGCGGTGCCGTCCTGTGCTCTGTCCTGCTCAGTCCAGCGGTGCCGTCCTGTGCTCTGTCCTGCTCAGTCCAGCGGTGCCGTCCTGTGCTCTGTCCTGCTCAGTCCAGCGGTGCCGTCCTGTGCTCTGTCCTGCTCAGTCCAGCGGTGGTGCTGCCATAATTCCAGTGGTGCTGTCCTGTGTTGTCCTGTGCTGCTTAAGTCCAGTCCAGTGTTGCTATCCTGTGTCCAGTCCAGTGGTACAGCCATTTAAATCCAGTGGTGCTGTCCTGTGTTGTCCTGTGCTGCTTAAGTCCAGTCCAGTGGTGCTATCCTGTGTCCAGTCCAGTGGTACAGCCATTTAAATCCAGTGGTGCTGTCCTGTGCTGCAAAAGTCCAGTGGTTCTGTCCTGTGCTGCTTAAGTCCAGTCCACTGATCCTGCCATATAAGTCCAGTGGTACAGCCGTATAACTCCTGTCCAGTGGTACTCTCCTGTGCCGCATATAATTTTTAAAGGCTTTGCCAAGTATGTGTGGTTTAGGGGTACGCTCTCTTGTGCTGCATATAATGGAGAACAAAAATTTGGAGGATAAAGTAGGGAAAGATCAAGAACCACTTCCTCCTAATGCTGAAGCTGCTGCCACTAGTCATGACATAGACGATGAAATGCCATCAACGTCGTCTGCCAAGGCCGATGCCCAATGTCATAGTAGAGGGCATGTAAAATCCAAAAAGCCAAAGTTCACTAAAATGATCGAAAAAAAGAAATTAAAATCATCTGAGGAGAAACGTAAACTTGCCAATATGCCATTTACGACACGGAGTGGCAAGGAACGGCTTAGGCCCTGGCCCGTGTTCATGACTAGTGGTTCAGCTTCACACAACGATCTAAGCCCTCCTCCTCCCCCCCTCTAGAAAATTTAAGAGAGTTAAGCTGTCATCAAAAACACAGCAAACAACTCTGCCTTCTAAAGACATAGCATCACAAATCCCGAAGGAGAGTCCAAGGGTGTTGGTGGTTGCGATGCCTGACCTTCCCATCACTGTACTCTATATGCTGCAGAGGATGGAGGAGCAGCAAAAGGCCATTCAAGCCTACACAGCCACCTACGACATAGGCAAAGGAGTGGGGATGCGCCTGAGTCAAGCGAAGTGGAGACTGATTTCCGTGTTGTGCAAGGTTCTCCAGCCGTTTGAACTTGCCATACGAGAAGTCCGTTCTGACACTGCCAGCTTGAGTCAGGTGATTCCCCTGATCAGGCTGTTGCAGAAGCAGCTGGAGAAAGTGAGGGAGGAGCTGGTAAAGCATTGTGATTCCAACAAAGCATGTAGCTCTTGTGCATGAAGCCCTTCGTACGCTTTGCCAGGATCCGAGGGTGGTCAGTCTTTTAAAGTCAGAGGAATACATTCTGGCCACCGTGCTCGATCCTCGGTTTAAAGCGTATGTTGTGTCTCTGTTTCCGGCGGACACAAGTCTACAGCGGTGCAAAAACCTGTTGATCAGGAGATTGTCATCTGAAGAGGACCGTGACATGGCAACAGCTCCTCCTTCATTTTCTTCCACACCTGTGGCTGCGAGGAAACAGCTAAGATTTCCTAAACGACCCGCTGGCGGGGATGCAGAGCAGGCAGGAGCGAATTTGAACATCTGGCCCGGACTGCAGGACCTGCCAACGATTGCTGACATGTCTACTGTCGCTGCATTGGATGCTGTCACCATTGAAAAAATGGTGGAGGATTACTTTGGTGACAGCATCCAAGTAGACCTGTCAGACAGTCCTTATTTGTACTGGCAGGAAAAAAAGGCAGTTTGGAAGCCCCTGTACAAACTGGCTCTATTTTACCTGAGATGTCCCCCCTGCAGTGTGTATTCCGAAAGAGTTTTTAGTGCAGCCGGGAACCTGGTCAGTGAGGGGCGAAGGAGGTTGCTTCCGCAAAATGTGGAGAAGATTATGTTCATCAAAATGAATTATCAATTCTTCAATGAAGACCAGCAATGGCCTCCAGAGACTACAGAGGGACCTGTGATTGTGGAGTCCAGCGGGGACGAATTGATAATGTGTGAGGATGAGGAAGTACACACTGAAGGTGGCGAGGAATCAGAGGATGAGGATGAGGGCGACATCTTGCCTCAGTAGAGCCAGTTTACTTTGTACAGGGAGAGATGAATTGCTTTTTTTGTGTGGGGGCCCAAACAAACCAATCATTTCAGCCACAGTAGTTTGGTAGGCCCTGTCGCTGAAATGATTGGTTTGTTAAAGTGTGCATGTCCTATTTCCCCAACATAAGGGTGGGTGGGAGGGCCTAAGGACAATTCCATCTTGTACCTCTTTTTTTGGCATTATGTGCTCTTTGGGGCCTAGTTTTTCAAACTGCCATCCTGTCTGCCACTGCAGTGCCACTCCTAGATGGGCCACGTGTTTGTGCCGCCCACTTGTGTCGCTTAGCTTAGTCATCCAGCTACCTCGGTGCAACCTTTTGGCCTAAAAACAATATTGTGAGGTGTTCAGAATAGACTGGAAATGAGTGGAAATGAATGTTATTGAGGTTAATAATAGCGTAGGAGTGAAAAAAAGCCAAAAATATAGATTTTAGCAGTTTTTATGCTTTTTTAAAAAAAAATCAGAACTCAAAACCTTGAGGGGGGTGTTTTGGCAAAACCCATTAGAACCCAAACCTACCTGAAGGTAATCGGAACCCAAAACGCGAAAAGTGGCCGGTGCACATCCTTAGTGTTTATTAGGAAAATGTGCGTTTTATTGCAAATTACATCCCCATCCACTTTATAGTACATTATTACATATATTTGAAATCAGCTTGAATTTCTATGATCTGTAGAAGGGGTTTCTCTCTTTATATGATCACATAATTCCTGGGTGATTCATAATACACTTGTAAATCACACACGAGGTGCACTACAGATCACATACATAAGCAGTGAGTAGAAAGGTCAACATATTTAACCAGTATTAGTTATGTGTGTTTTTCTGTAGCTGTGTATCTATTATAAAAAATGGTGTACATTATTCTCTATAATATTTATAAACTATGTTATTGTTATTTGTATGATACAGTATGATGTTTAAATAACAATGATCTTAAATCAGCTAAGAGTCTTTTACAATGCAATTATATTTTAAATCTACAATAGTAAGTACATTTTTTCTGATAATACACATTTTGCCAATAATGCTAAGGTGGTGGCATCACTAAGCACCAATTATATAGGTATTTTAAAGGATTACATTCATGCTATTACTAGTGCACTGAACATTCAGGTAGTGGCCAAAACTGAAGCTCCTGCCCCACCAATCACCCCGCTAAAAACAGCAGCAAATGGACACAAATACTTCCATACAAGTGTGGCTCATGCACTAATTTAAGCAAATATACCCCAGTATAGCTGGACTACTCTGGTTACCTACAATTATGACTAGCATAGCTGCAATAGGAGCAAGAGGGGTGATTGTAGGGGCGCATTTGGCAGGAGCCTCAGTGACCAAGAGAGCTCATCTTGCTAATGTTTTATGAGCAACTGTGTCAAGCGGATGTCAGAATGGAACTCTAAGGGCAAAACTTCAGCAGTGGATGAAGGCACATACTCCAGGGTTGTGATATTCATGCATTAAGTTCAAGGCAAAATAGGTGAACAATGGCATCAATTGACTGAAACTGACTGCTTGCACTAGAGGTTGAATTCTGAAATCCTCAAGAATGGTCGAGCAAGAACCATTACACCCCCTTCCCACCCCCCATCACAGCAGGATATCATAGTCTGGTTGCAGTGCATAATCCACTCATAACACCTTGCAATCCAAATTCAGTATTGCAGTGTTCTACCATGCAGTGGTGAAAGGTGATCGGGTCAGATGAAACATCCTTCACTATGTTTCTGAAGAACAGGCGAGTGCATGTTTGGTGCCAACCTAAAGAACAGTCTTGAGTCCTTGTTTCCAACAGTAAAGGGTTCTGATGGTTCCATAATTTTGTGGAGTTTATATGTATCCTATGTTGCAGCTTTTCTTTTCTGATGGTAGGGGCATCTCTCAGAATAACAATACCCCCATCCAAGAACGTTTGTGGTCATCCAATTGTTTGATGAACATGACACAGATGTTATCCATATGGCATGGCAGATCTAATCCCAGTGGAACATTTATGGGATATTCCAGACCGACGTCTAAGACAGCATTTTCAACCACCAACAACCAGACCTGAATTAAGTGACTTTCTTGGGGAATAACAGTGCTGCATCCCCCATGCACAATTTCAGACAGTGATTGACTTTTGACTCAAAGTCCTGCTGCATACAGGCTGTACTGGCCAATGTGTTGGCCCAACAACCTATTAAGTGACTTTTTAATGTTCAAGTATGTCCCTTTTTTGTTCTGTTTGTATCAACATAGCAAAACATTATTTGGTGATTGTTTATCTGTATATTGTTTTCTGCAACCTACATGCACATATATTAAACAATGAATAACAGACTGACCAATTTATTTCAATTTCTTTTAGCACCTGACTGGAAGGATGGGAGAAGACATGGCCGACCAGCAGAGACACACATGCATCAAGGTACATCTTGATAATACTTTACCCATCGCATGAAAAGTGGAACTAAAGTGATATATTTGATTGGCTAACTGAATACATTTTACTTTTAGTACAGTACAGATCACATATACAAATGTAAAATGTAAACTATCACACTTATTTGGATACTTACATATTAAGCAGCAGATTAAGCAATTTCTCGACATAGTAGACAAATAAGTAAATTAACAGATCATTTAGTACATAGGTGTAATGTAAGAACAATTTTATAATATTAGTTAATCTCTTGAAATGTCTCCAAGCTTCACAAAAATGACACTGCACTTAATTAAAGTCAAAATTGTATATGAAATTGCTGTAAGGCCACAGAGCAGGGTATAATATTTATGCACCCATTTATATTCCAGGCATGAGTTTTGAGTTCCTGAATAATACAATAATAATTTTTAAACAAAATGCAAGTACGCAGAGCATATTTTTGTGTGAAAATTCATCTATTTGGCTACCGTGGACATATGTAGGTGTTTGCTCCATTTTATTTATTGGTTAAGCCTCCATACAGATGTTTTCTGTTACCATTTGCAGGATTGGGCCCCTTTGTGCAACTCTGCATGCCAGCAATTGTACAAACATTGCTTCACGGTTTTGCTTACTATAACTGTTAGACCAACCCATGAATTACTTTCCTTTTTTTCCCCTAAAATACAGCTCATTTTAAGTTATGAGAGGAAGAGGATATTAAATATGTGTTTGTCATGTGTCACATTTTACATATTAATGTTTTTATTCTATTGGTATTTGTGTACATATAATTATGCTTTTCCATATGAATTGCTAAAGGTGTGCTGTTGAAAATATTGACAGACGCCTAATCTTCAGCCTGGCATATGTAAAGATGTTGTTATGCAGGAAGGGGAAAGCTTTCCACTTAATTACAAATGCTAATTTCTCCCCAACCTCTTTAATTAATCAATCTGGACTCTCATTTGAGGAACTCCTCCAATAGCACAAAATACTATTTTTGCATTTGGGCGCAATAAACACCGCATTATTCCAGGTAGTTTTCATTCAGCAAGGAGCGCCCTCATTTCTCTTATTGAAAGAAGCAAAATGTAGTTGTCCTGGAGACACAACTATATTGATGTGCTACGCCTTACATTTATGTGTAGAACCAACTGTTCTCATACTAAAATGACCTGAAAAAAGAAAAAAAGGGCAATTGTCTCAATGTTCGGAAATGATGTCACTGCTGCAGAAGTGTGCTAATACAAGAGCATTTGTTATCCAATCATTAAATCTGTGCAATGAATTATTGGACTCTTGAAGTCAGTGTTGTAGAGAGATTGGTAGATGTGATGTCTATTCTTATACATGCTTGAACGATACTCAGAGTGTAAGCTATGGTGAAGAATTATATCAAGCTTGTCACATTTACACATAATTCTATTGCCTATTTCTACTTTTGGGCACATTGAAAAAGGAGTGGGGGAAATTTAGTGCTAACTAAGCAACTTGACACGTAATAGGATGCAGCAGGTGATTGTTCAGACTGAGAATAACAAAACATAGATTCTGGTCTCATGGCTGGAGTGTGACAATTAAAAATAGCCTTTTTGTTGCTTTAAAATGTCCATCTTAACAGCAAGATGATCCGCTTGCATAATGTTTGTCATGGTACTCAGGCATTAAGTACTGCAGTGGGGCATTTTGTACGCTAAAATTTACCGCATTAAATGACTTGTAGGAAAACGTACAATGAATTTTAAACTCCTGATGGGCCTGTGGTATAAAAGTGTGTCTAGGTTCCACATCTTTCCTGCAGAAAGGAAGATGTGTCACTTTCTACTGAGCTGTTTTCGCAAAATCAATTGTTTCAAATAAGGCAGTTGTGTAAATGATACATTTCTGTAAATATTTCCTGTAGTTTTGTATAGCATCATTAGATGTTTTCTCATGTTTGTTCTCTAAATGTTTACTGTGTATACAACGTTTGTTTTAATATCTTGCTTTAAATTCTGGATTTTTTTGTGTGGTGTTTAATAAAAAACCTCTAATTCCTGAGGTAGGTAGGTGGTCTGTGGTTTTGTGGTGCATTTGATGTGTATCATTGTGACCAGTTGATAAATTGATCTTCATTCACAAGTGGTTGATTTCAGTTTTATTGTGTGGTGAATGTTACTGTAGTTATTAGTTATTAATGCAGATGACCATTGTCTAGGTTAAATTTAATTCTTATTGCAATCCCCATCTGCATGCTGCTGCTACTGAATGTACACAAAGTGACCACTTTATTAGGTACACCTTTTCTATTACTGGGTAAGAACCCCCTTTGTCCCCCGGAACAGCCAGCATCAGGGTCGGACTGGCCTGCTGGGGAGCCGGGGTATCCCCCGGTAGGTCCCGACCCCTTATGGCTCCACTCTTCGTTGGTGGGGGAACCGGGTACTTTTTAAAAAAATAATAATAATACTCACGTGATCGCGGCGCCCTCCTCCTTCCTCTGCTCTGTTCGGACATTCGGTGAGGAGCGGCGCAGAGAGGAGCAAGACAGAAGAGAAGAATCCAATAAGAAGATAAGAAAAGGAGCGGAAGCATGGGGAGGAAAGCAGGATGGCGCATAGTGATGAAGGGAGGGGCGAGCAGGATGGCACATAGTGATGAAGGGAGGGGGGGAGCAGGATGGCACATAGTGATGAAGCGAGGGGGGAGCAGCATGACACAGAGTGATGAAAGGGGGGGTATCATGGCACAGAGTGAAGGCGGGAGCAAGATGGTACAGTGTGATGAAGGGGGGGCAGCATGGCACAGGGTGACGAAGGGGGGAGCAAAAAGCAGCATGGCACAGGGTGACGAATGGGGGAGCAAAAAGCAGCATGGCACAGGGTGATGAAGGGGGGAGCAAAATCAGCATGGCACAGGTTGATGATCGGTGGCCAGGAGAAGGGGGGAGCAAAAGCAGCATGGCACAGGGTGATGAAGCGGGGGAGCAAAAGCAGCATGGCACAGGGTGATGATCGGGGGCAGGTGTAGGGGGGAACAAAAGCAGCATGGAGTTTGTAGTGTGATCATAAGGGAGCACAGCATGGTGATGAAGGGGCACAGTAATGTGTGTGTGTGTGTGTGTGTGATGGCACAGGGGGCTTGTGGAAATGTAGTATGTGTGTGAGGTAGGTGGTAGCTAATTAATGGGTGCTATTTTGTTTGTAGGGTGATGGTGGGGCAATTTCATTTTATAGTGGGGACTATTCATTTAAGATGGGGTGGTTTGGGGGCTATTGAATGTGGGGCTGAGTTTGAGGAGCATGAGATCTATTAAATGTGAATATGAATTATTTAATGGTAGTGACGGTTGAGGGAAATAGGTATATTTATTATACATAAATGCTATTAATTTATTGCTGGGGCTGTGTGGAGGGAGGGAAATAGGTTTATTTATTAAATGGGAATACTATTACTTTAATGTTGGGGTTGGTTGGAGGGATATAGATCTATTTATTAAATGTGAATACTATTATTTTAATGTTGGGGCTGGAGGAAGGCCTAAGTATTAATCATGGGTCCTATTGATTTAACGTCGGGGCTGGTTGGATTTTTCTAAATGTACCCATTTTTTTTTTCAAAATAGGGTCCTCGTCATTCCAGGATCCAGACAAGTTGCAATTAAAGAAACCAGCAGCCACAGGTGGTGAAAGTGACAAGAACAGGTAGGAGAGAGCAGGATAGTTTGTCATATGTTCTGATTCTAGTTGGACAATCCCGATTTATTTTTTTTATTTTTTTGTTGACTGTTCTGCCCAATCTAAGGGGCAGGTCAAGACTGTGTATTCTTTATATACTACACTATGGTGCTAGCTGTTCTTCGTGGGCTTACCACACCACGGTTTGGTTACACCTCTCTAGTGACTGGCCACATCCCCACTGGTGTCTGGTGGGCCCCTACCATTGTATTCCACCTGTGGGTCCTTCATGCCCCAGTCCGACACTGGCCAGCATTCTTTGTAGCATGGTTTCAACAAGGTGCTGTGTCACGAACACGCTCCCAGCTGCCGTGACTTTGCGGTGTTTGCTATATGAGGTCACACACGATTCCAGCCCGCAGTGTCTCTCTACCACACAGGTTATAGACCTACTGAATCGCCCCCAAACATCCCTCACACACTTACGGTTTGCCACCACTTATTGAATACGGGCAATAGGACCCCAATATACTTCCCACGCTGGCACCCAAGGCTTCTAGCTGCTCACAGACTAGCAAGACCCACACCAGGGAACGAAGGGTTAACTCTTCACACCTCCAGACTGTTGCACAAATGTAAATACAAGCACACACTAAGCTTATTAATCAAATATATCAACAAATCACACACACTGACATTCAAAAGGTTAGCTTGGTCGAGCTATTTTTTCTTAACAGGCTAATGGATTCGTTATTAGAGTATTAAGGACGCAACATATTAAATTATAGATTTAATATACAAAAGTACAGGGCATTCAGATATAAAGAAAGCAAATAATAAAAACAGATATAACATACAAAAGTAAAGCAGTTTAAAGTAAAAGGGGTTACATTCAGAGTAACACTTACATAAATTCGACAGCATATCAATGTGAATTAATTTCCCACAAGTCTGACAACTTGTCCTTTCACAACACAGGTTTTTAAGTAAAATGAAATGGGATGGCATTCACATGGGCAGTGTGGATGTTAATGCGGGGGGCGGAAATATCCCCTGGGTGTCACCTAGGGTTTCTTCTGTCACGATACCAATGAGGGACAACTGGAGCCTGGTAGTTCAACCGGGATTGGCGTGACTTCAGCTAGGGGCGCGGAGTCTAACAAGCGAAAGGTGTTCACCAGTGATTCCCGCAAGGGAATATGGACTTCGCGGCTTCCACTTGCAGGTCGCGGCCCCCTAGGGAAGTTCCCAGTGAACCACGAGAGAAAGACCGTAGAATAGGTAGATGTCACTCACCGGACCGTGAGTGCCTCTTCCCGGACATTTAGGAACCGTGGCCGTCCTCCATCCTGAGGGTCTGCGCATGCGCAGCCCTTTCCTACCCTTCAGTGTATGTCCCTTTAACTTAATTGGCAGATCAGGCAACACTCCCTATATTAAGCACCTGTGGTCAACACCACGTTGCCTGATCTTGGAGTCTCATTCCCCATGAGTCTCTGAAGGTGTTTCCTCGTTTATTCAGCGCTGCTGATTCCTGTGGTTTCCAAACCACTTCTACCTCTGTGGTTTCCAAACCACTTCTACTACTGTGGTTCCCATACCACTTCTACCATCAATGGTATCATCGTGACTGTTTGCTGATTCCTATCCGCTGCCTCCGTGCACTACAGTCTTCTAAGCCACTTCAACTCTATCTCATATCATTGTGACTGTTTGCTGATTTCTATCCGCTGCCTCCGTGCACTTCAGCCACTCTCCACATCTACTCACCTGTTCATCATCAAGACTGTGAGCTGATTCCTATCCGCTGCCTCCGTGCACTACAGCCTCCAGCTTGCAACTCGTCTGTGTTCCAACATCGTGACTGTTAGCTGATTCCTATCCGCTGCCTCTGTGCACTACAGTCTCCAGCGTACAACTCGTCTGTGTTTCAACATCGTGACTGTTAGCTGATTCCTATCCGCTGCCTCTGTGCGCTACAGTCTCCAGCGTACAACTCGTCTGTGTTTCAACATCGTGACTGTTAGCTGATTCCTATCCGCTGCCTCCGTGCACTACAGACTCCAGCTTGCAACTCGGCTGTGTTTCATCATCGTGACTGTTAGCTGCTTCCTATCCGCTGCCCCTGTGCACTGTAGTCTTCATCTCATCTCTCCCGTGTTTCCTCGAGACTGCTGCTATTATTGCCATCCGCTACTCTCCGTGATCAACAGCTCCTGGTCTACTCTGCTCACCCGTGTTCCATCGCTATTTGCACCTGCTGGTTGCTACTGGTTACCTCCGGGGATCCGCAGAGTCCTGATGCTGCTGCCAGCGCTAATCGTCCATCTACTGCTGATCCGCTCTCCACGCCTTCCTGTGTTCCGCTGGTCTCTACCCGCCTGTCAGCATTGGATTCGTGTCTCATCCGCTATCCTGCTGCTAGATCATCACCATTCTCCTGGGTCCTCCAAGAGTCCAGTTCCGCGTTCTACCGATTCCTGTGGATTTGTGTCCCTGTTGGTTTACCTACCTGTGCGCTGCACCTACTAGACCTCTGCTTCATCTATCCAGGGACTTCTCATCCTGCCGGCCTCCTGCCGCTCAGGTATCGCTGCACTCCTGTCTGACTGCCTGCTTCTGAACCACGGTATGCATACTTCTCATTGACTGTGCTGGTGTATTGCATATCTTGCTGGACTGAGTTTGTTCTCCTCTGGAGTTTACTATCCGCTGAGACTATTACCATCATGGACTTTACTATCTTGTGCCGGATTACTTCAAGAGACTTTCCATATTTGCAGTGCTGTTCAGTCATTCATATATATATGTCTATATTGTGCATATTACTGTGGATCGTGTTAAGGTGCCGTGTTTACCCTGTGTTGCAGTCTCTCCCCGTGCACCTCCTCACATATATATTCAGTGGTACAACTTGCTAGTAGCAGACCACTGATCCCTGTTTCCAGTATCACCTGTTCCAGTATCCTCTCACATAGCAGTGGTACAACTTGCTATCGCAGACCACTGACTCCCCGGATACCTCCACTTGGATTCCATTCCTTCACCCAGACAGCGGTACAACTTGCTATCCGCAGACCGCTGACTCTCATCACTTCCTCGTTTCTGTTGGACATTCCTCCTCACTATAGCAGTGGTACAACTTGCTATCGCAGACCACTGACTACCTTCACGTGTCTTTGTCCATACAGTTCCTCGTGTACTATTACCTCCATATTACCAGTGTTGCTAGTCATAGACTTTCCTGAGCATCTCATCATCTGCTATTTACTGTTCCGTGATCACCCTGCTACCAGAGTATCCTATTATCACCTACATTGCTCTGGTAAGCCTACCACCTGGTGATCCCTGGGTAAAGACTCCTAGTGCCCGTGACAGTAAGATCAGGCCATGACAGACCCAGATACGGAACCTACAGCTAAAGAGATGCTGCAGCATCTGGTCAGCCGTGTGGAGCAACAGGATGCCCGCCAGCAGCTGTTACTTCAGTGTTATCAATCATTAACCTCCCAAGGAACATCTGGACAGACTGTGACAGCCACTACTGAGGCTCCTGTGCTTTCCTCCGTTTCCCCAGTGCCATCCCAGGTGTCTACAGCTTCCACGCTTCACCTGCCTACTCCGTCAAAGTACGATGGGGACCCCAAAACTTGTAGGGGTTTCCTTAACCAATGTTCAGTCCATTTTGAGCTCCAACCTCAAAATTTTTCTACCCATCGTTCCAGAGTGGCCTATCTTATCTCTTTGTTCTCTGGACAAGCCCTGGCTTGGGCCTCCCCTCTGTGGGAAAGAAACGACCCAATATTGCAAGATAGTGCCAAATTCATTTCTACATTCCGAAGTGTGTTCGATGAACCAGGTCGTGTGACCTCCGCTGCTTCCAGCATCCTCCGTTTGCGACAAGGATCTCATACAGTAGGCCAGTACGTCATTCAATTTAGGATCTTAGCCTCTGAACTTCAGTGGAACACTGAAGCCCTAGTTGCCGCCTTCTGGCAGGGGCTCTTCGATAAAATTAAAGATGCACTGACTACCCAGGAGCTTCCTTCGTCACTTGAAGATCTGATCTCTCTTTGCCATCGTGTTGATATGAGATTTCGTGAAAGAGAGGCTGAGAAAACAACTTCTGCTAAAGCACCTCTTCGTTCAAACCCTCAATTTCGTCCTGTTTCACCCTCTGTAATTCCCATGGAGATAGGACGTTCCAAATTATCTTCAGAGGAGAGGAAACGAAGAGTCAAGAATAGACTCTGTATCTATTGTGCTGATTCCACTCATATGCTCAGCTCTTGCCCTAAGAGATCGGGAAATGCCAGGCCCTAACTAGTTCTGGAGAGGTAAAGTTAGGGTCCCTGGAGTCCTCTCCATCTTCTATGAAATCTAAAGTCTGCGCTTTTGATGTTACGATTTCCTTTGCTACCAAAACCTTTGAGTCACAGGCATTGATTGATTCCGGAGCAGCAGGAAATTTTATTTCCAAATCATTAGTGCATCAATGGTCTCTACCAGTAATTACGTTAAGAACACCCATTACTGTGACGGCTATAGATGGATCACGTCTCATCAACGGTCTCATCACCCAGAGTACGTCTCCAGTAACACTTCAGATTGGTGCCCTGCACCATGAAGAAATATCGTTTTTAATCCTTCCAGTTACGACAAGTCCGATTGTCTTAGGCCTTCCATGGCTTCAGTGTCACTCTCCCCAGATTGACTGGCGCACTCCTCAAGTTACGTCTTGGGGGTCTGAATGTTACCATCGGTGCCTTTCCCAAGTTATTCCTCTCAAAGTACAGCAATCTTCCATTTCATCTTCCTCACCGGGACTCCCTCCTCAGTATGCTTCATTTACTGATGTGTTTGATAAAGCTCAGTCTGAACGTCTTCCTCCTCATTGTTCTTGGGATTGTCCGATCGACCTTCTACCTGGCAAGTCTCCTCCCAGGGGCCGGGTCTATCCACTCTCGTTACCTGAAACTCAAGCCACATCTGAGTACATACAGGAGAACCTCCAGCGTGGGTTTATTCGACCTTCCACCTCTCCCGCTGGAGCTGGGTTCTTCTTCTTCAAAAAGAAGGATGGATCATTACGCCCTTGCATAGATTTTCGTGGACTCAATGCCATTACTATCAAGAATCGGTATCCCATTCCGCTGATCACTGAGTTATTCGATCGCATCAAGGGAGCCCGTATCTTCACTAAGTTGGATCTTCGTGGTGCCTACAATTTAATTAGAATTCGTTCCGGTGACGAATGGAAGACAGCGTTCAACACCAGAGACGGGCATTACTAATATCTGGTAATGCCTTTCGGGCTGTGTAATGCCCCCGCTGTTTTCCAAGGCTTCATCAATGAGATCTTTCGGGACTTATTATATGTATGTGTCGTCGTCTACCTGGACGACATATTGATCTTCTCACAGGACCTGCCTTCTCATCACCAACATGTGGCAGAAGTCCTCTCCAGGCTACGGAAAAACTCATTGTTCTGTAAATTAGAAAAATGTTCATTCGAATTGCCCCAGATTCCATTCTTGGGGTATATAGTTTCCGGAGTTGGCCTGAAGATGGATCCAGACAAGGTGAATGCTGTACTACATTGGCCCCAGCCAACTACTCTTCGTGCTATCCAGCGTTTTTTAGGTTTTGCCAATTACTATAGACGCTTCATTCAAGACTTCTCTTCCATTGCATCCCCTATTGTGGCCCTGACTCGGAAAGGGGCTAATCCTAAGCAATGGTCATCTGAGGCTCTCCAAGCCTTTCAAATTCTCAAAGAGTCCTTCTCCTCGGCTCCAATTCTTCGACAGCCTGATGTGACACTTCCCTTCTTCCTAGAAGTAGATGCCTCTAATGTGGGCTTGGGAGCCATTCTCTCCCAACGCTCGGAACAGCAAAAATTCCATCCTTGTGCCTTCTATTCTCGGGGTCTTCTGCCCGCAGAGAAGAATTATACTATCGGGGACAAGGAGTTACTGGCTATCAAAGCTGCATTAGAGGAATGGAGATACTTATTGGAAGGAGCTCGCCATCCGGTGACGATCTTCACGGATCATAAGAACTTGTCATATCTCCAGTCTGCCCAATGCTTGAACCCTCGTCAAGCAAGATGGTCTCTTTTCTTTTCCCGTTTTGAATTAATTATAACCTTCAAACCAGCTGCCAAGAACAAAAAAGCTGACGCTCTGTCTAGAGCTTTTGTGACGTCCTCTGATGTAGAAGAGGTTTCCAACCATACTATTCTAGACCCCAAATGTATCTCACTGGCTGCCTCCTCCACCAAAATGCTACCATTTGGGAAGACCCTTGTGCCTCCTACTCTAAGGAGGAAAATCCTTTCGTGGTTCCATGCCTCCCGTTTTTCTGGACACGCCGGTGAACACAAGACCTTTGAGATTCTCTCTCGAAATTACTGGTGGCCTTCAATGAGGAGAGACGTCAAAGAGTTCATTGCTTCCTGTGAGTTATGTTCCCAGTTCAAATCCTCCCGCAGAACTCCAGCAGGGTTGCTGCGACCACTACCCATTCCGTCCAAACCATGGACCCATATTAGTATGGATTTCGTTACTGATTTACCACCTAGTAAGAATCATAATACTATTTGGGTGGTGGTGGACAGATTTTCGAAGATGGCTCATTTCGTCCCTCTGTCTGGTTTGCCTTCCTCGTCTATTCTGGCTGAACATTTCATTAAAGAGATCTTCCGTATCCATGGATGTCCGTCGGAGATTGTGTCTGATAGAGGAGTACAATTCGTTTCCAGATTCTGGCGAGCCCTTTGTAAAACCTTGGGCATACGATTAGCACTCTCATCTTCTTACCATCCGCAATCTAACGGACAAACTGAACGAGTCAATCAAGATCTTGAGACTTTTATAAGGATGTTCTCTTCAGCCAATCAAGACAACTGGGTAGAATTGCTTCCCTGGGCTGAATTCGCCCATAACAACATGTACCATGAGTCATCATCCAAAACTCCATTTTTTGTGGTCTACGGTCACCATCCGTCTTTTCCGGAATTTCCTGCCCTCCCGCCCACCCAAGTTCCTGCTGTGGTGACTGTTTGTCAGACCTTCAAATATATCTGCTCTTAGGTGAAAACCTGTTTAAAGAAGACATCTAACAAATATAAGTCTTTTGCAGATAAAAAGAGGCGGGCTATTCCACCACTAAAAATTGGAGATCGTGTCTGGTTATCTACCAAAAATATTCGTTTGAAGGTCCCATCTATGAAATTCGCCCCTCGTTTTATTGGTCCATATAGGATCATTCAAATAATCAATCCAGTATGTGTTAAACTTCTTCTTCCTAAGAATCTTCGGATTTCCAATGCCTTTCATGTGTCTTTACTCAAACCTCTTATCATCAACCGTTTCTCAACTCCTCCCTCAGCTCCGCAGCCAGTTCAAGTTCACCAAGAGGAGGATTTCGAGATTACTGAGGTATTGGATGCAAAAATTTCGCGAGGAGTCCTCCGTTTCCTCGTTCATTGGAAGGGCTTTGGTCCTGAGGAGCGCTCTTGGATCAAAGCTGAAGATCTTAATGCTCCTGCCCTTTTGAAGAAGTTTTATTCCAAAAATCCGGACAAGCCCGGTTCCAGGCGTTCTGTGCCCACCTTTAAAAGGGGGGGTACTGTCACTCACCGGACCGTGAGTGCCTCTTCCCGGACATTTAGGAACCGTGGCCGTCCTCCATCCTGAGGGTCTGCGCATGCGCAGCCCTTTCCTACCCTTCAGTGTATGTCCCTTTAACTTAATTGGCAGATCAGGCAACACTCCCTATATTAAGCACCTGTGGTCAACACCACGTTGCCTGATCTTGGAGTCTCATTCCCCATGAGTCTCTGAAGGTGTTTCCTCGTTTATTCAGCGCTGCTGATTCCTGTGGTTTCCAAACCACTTCTACCTCTGTGGTTTCCAAACCACTTCTACTACTGTGGTTCCCATACCACTTCTACCATCAATGGTATCATCGTGACTGTTTGCTGATTCCTATCCGCTGCCTCCGTGCACTACAGTCTTCTAAGCCACTTCAACTCTATCTCATATCATTGTGACTGTTTGCTGATTTCTATCCGCTGCCTCCGTGCACTTCAGCCACTCTCCACATCTACTCACCTGTTCATCATCAAGACTGTGAGCTGATTCCTATCCGCTGCCTCCGTGCACTACAGCCTCCAGCTTGCAACTCGTCTGTGTTCCAACATCGTGACTGTTAGCTGATTCCTATCCGCTGCCTCTGTGCACTACAGTCTCCAGCGTACAACTCGTCTGTGTTTCAACATCGTGACTGTTAGCTGATTCCTATCCGCTGCCTCTGTGCGCTACAGTCTCCAGCGTACAACTCGTCTGTGTTTCAACATCGTGACTGTTAGCTGATTCCTATCCGCTGCCTCCGTGCACTACAGACTCCAGCTTGCAACTCGGCTGTGTTTCATCATCGTGACTGTTAGCTGCTTCCTATCCGCTGCCCCTGTGCACTGTAGTCTTCATCTCATCTCTCCCGTGTTTCCTCGAGACTGCTGCTATTATTGCCATCCGCTACTCTCCGTGATCAACAGCTCCTGGTCTACTCTGCTCACCCGTGTTCCATCGCTATTTGCACCTGCTGGTTGCTACTGGTTACCTCCGGGGATCCGCAGAGTCCTGCTGCTGCTGCCAGCGCTAATCGTCCATCTACTGCTGATCCGCTCTCCACGCCTTCCTGTGTTCCGCTGGTCTCTACCCGCCTGTCAGCATTGGATTCGTGTCTCATCCGCTATCCTGCTGCTAGATCATCACCATTCTCCTGGGTCCTCCAAGAGTCCAGTTCCGCGTTCTACCGATTCCTGTGGATTTGTGTCCCTGTTGGTTTACTTACCTGTGCGCTGCACCTACTAGACCTCTGCTTCATCTATCCAGGGACTTCTCATCCTGCCGGCCTCCTGCCGCTCAGGTATCGCTGCACTCCTGTCTGACTGCCTGCTTCTGAACCACGGTATGCATACTTCTCATTGACTGTGCTGGTGTATTGCATATCTTGCTGGACTGAGTTTGTTCTCCTCTGGAGTTTACTATCCGCTGAGACTATTACCATCATTGACTGTACTATCTTGTGCCGGATTACTTCAAGAGACTTTCCATATTTGCAGTGCTGTTCAGTCATTCATATATATATATATATCTATATTGTGCATATTACTGTGGATCGTGTTAAGGTGCCGTGTTTACCCTGTGTTGCAGTCTCTCCCCGTGCACCTCCTCACATATATATTCAGTGGTACAACTTGCTAGTAGCAGACCACTGATCCCTGTTTCCAGTATCACCTGTTCCAGTATCCTCTCACATAGCAGTGGTACAACTTGCTATCGCAGACCACTGACTCCCCGGATACCTCCACTTGGATTCCATTCCTTCACCCAGACAGCGGTACAACTTGCTATCCGCAGACCGCTGACTCTCATCACTTCCTCGTTTCTGTTGGACATTCCTCCTCACTATAGCAGTGGTACAACTTGCTATCGCAGACCACTGACTACCTTCACGTGTCTTTGTCCATACAGTTCCTCGTGTACTATTACCTCCATATTACCAGTGTTGCTAGTCATAGACTTTCCTGAGCATCTCATCATCTGCTATTTACTGTTCCGTGATCACCCTGCTACCAGAGTACCCTATTACCACCTACATTGCTCTGGTAAGCCTACCACCTGGTGATCCCTGGGTAAAGACTCCTAGTGCCCGTGACAGTAGATAGATCACACGGGAGGTACAAATGAAGTAGAGCCTCCGGAGAACTGACCGTTGCTACTGGCAACCGGAGAAGAGACGAGCAGAGAAATGTCGCTAGGTGAAGATATACAGGATGGACTGCCGCGTTGCCACTTGAAGTGGTTAATAGGTACGATGCAGCGATGCCACTCGGAGGTGGTAGCGGTAATAATGCGGCGTTGCCATTTGGAGGTAATTAGCAGGGATAGTCTGCGGCGTAGCCACTTGAAGTGGTTTAGGAGGAATAGTCTGCAGCGTAGGAGCCTGGAGGCACAGGAACTCGGAAAAGCAGAGTAGGAATTCCAAGGAGCTTGAAAAGGCACAGGAGCTGTATCCAAAGCAGGAGTCAGAGACTGTCTGAAAGAACCAGCCCTGAATCTAGTGTTGAAAGGCAATTTATAGGGCTGGTATATTTAGGCAACCAAAACAGGGCAGCAGTAGGTAAGAAAAGGTTTGGAGTTTACTGCGCATGCACGGAAGTGCCGACTGACGGAGGAAGAGACACAGCGTTGGAAGGAAGCAGGACTGCCCCCCTGATCAGGTAAGTCAGGCTGGCGGGGAGTGGAGCGGGAGAGCTGTGGGTGCGCTCTCCGGGTCCCGGGGGGACACAGCGGGAGCCCGGCGTGTGACATATTCCTAAAGTTTTTACCTTTGGTAGCTTCTCTCAAATATATCCCAGAGACATGACTCCCCCTTCAATAAACCAGTCATAATCTCCCGCACATTTAAATACCAAACATGATGGAATTATGATAATGTGACATACCTTTTCCAAAGATATGTGATAATAGCTGTTCCCAGATACCGCCAGTACCTGTCATTCACAACCCTGGTGTGATGTCTGCTCTTTGGTATGGAGTGCCACCCAGATTTCCCAAAATATGAGCTATGAAAACATTTTCCTTTTGAAGACCCTATTTCTATATACCTATATAGCCTTTCAAATGTGGCTGTTATCTTCAAGATTCTCACCTAGGCATATGATTCTCTCATTTACATTTAGTGGTTCTCTTGTGTTTGCAATACCTATTGAAAGGAAGTCAATTAGGAGGTGGAATACATGATCAAAAGCAATGGATGTCTGTGATCTGCATATCTTAAGCAGGTCTCCTCACAAAAGGTTTGCTCAACCTAATTACCTCCTACTGGGCTAATTGTTTCCTTTTTAAAAACATTTGGTCAAACAGTTAAAAATCAGATTAATTTATGTATCAATGCAATGTTTTATTTGGGCCCTGACATTCAATATTCTATTTCATCATATCATATTTATGTTCTCATTCTGGCATGCTGGAAACATTCTGGTCCATGGTGACATGATAGCATCATATTCAGTTTGTCAGCTGCACTTTCCTTCTGCAAACCTCTGACTCCGCCACATCCCAAAGGTGCTCTATGGAATTGAGAGCTGATGACTGGAGGCCATTATAGTACAGTAAACTCAGTCATGCTCGCGGAGGCAGTGTGACATGACGTGTGCTTTGTGTCATGACATGTTATCTTGTTTGAAATATCCATTAGACGATTGGTAGACTGTGGCCATAAAGGGATGCACATGGTCAGCAACAGTAGGTTGTGGCATTTAAACAATGCTTAGATAGGGGGCCTAATGTGTGCCCAGAAAACATTCCCAACACCAATACCATCACCTGCCTGCACCATTGACACAAGGCTGGACGAATACATTGATTCATCTGTCAGAAATCGAGATATGTCACACCAAGCTTGTGACCAGTGAGAGAGAGATTGCTGAGATACAGTTTCAACTATTGATGACTAGCCTTCACAGATAACCTAATTTTAAAGCAGTTGGGCCAGTGATAATCATCATCAATTAATTATATAGCGCCACTAATTCTGCAGCGCTGTACAAAGAATTCATTCACATCAGTCCCTGCCCCATGTGATTAGAAACTTTCTAAGCCTAGTTTGGAACATTTACTTTTTATGGAGAGCCATTGAGACTTGGCCATTTCATAAAACAAGCAAACAAACTTTTATACAGTAAGCAAAGTACCTAACTCAAGAGTGCCAGCATACTCCGCAGTTCTTCACAATTGGAAACAACCTAGTAATAAAAAAGACTGAGTAATAACAAACAAAAAAAGAGGTAAGTAGGTCCTGCTTGAAAGCTTGCTATCTATAACATTATATACAACACCTCACTTTTTAACTAGCCGACCCCATTAATCCTTTTTGTAGGGATTCATGCAGCCTTTTCCATTACCTGTATCAAAGCGTCGGTGAACTGCACTTTCATTTTCCAAGCAGCCCAGATGATTAGGAAGGCCATGGATGCTGCACTTATAACACACTTTAAGTGAGGGTTGTTTAAATCTCTTGCCTTGCTGCGCTATCCGCTGTCCACTATATATGACATTCGATGTGGAGTGCAGATCAAAATCATGGGTGACTTGTAAAGGAGTATTTTTTTTTTACGATACTTTTAAAGCAGCAGTCTTACAAAAATAGAAATTCATGGATTCTCTCTGTCAACCACTTTATGGACCTGAAGAATCTTATTAATAGAAGATCAATTTGGGCTACTACTGCTGACAGGTAGTAAAATATAAAACTAGTCACTGCAGTCAAACTAAAAAGTCTTTTTACTTCTAAAGTTACAGAAACATATATAATTTGTATACAATTCTGCCTATGGTCAAAATTATTGAAACTCCTATTATAATAATAATAATATATTCTGCTATTTTCTCAGTACTAGTTATGATATGATATAATAATGTTCTTGCTTTTAATTACAATAATGTACAATTGAAATAAAATAATTTATTTGGAATTTTTAAGATTTATACAAAATAATTATATTTAAAAGATGATAAATTAGTTTATTACTTTTGATATGTATCGGTCTGAAAAAAAAAAAATGGATCTTGGACGTCCATTGTAACTGGCATGGTGGCCATGTTTTTCATCCAGACTTACAAGTTCAGCAATCCTGATCTGGAAAAACCATCTGCCCACTTAGCTACTTAGCTCTAAGATTTCACATACTGTGATTGGCAGGCAGAGATGCAACTTCCAATGATCAGCTGGGCTTGCTTGGACCATTTCCTTTGTGAAGTCCAGGTCACTTAGTGTGTGTGTATATCCAAAATAAACAGCATTTTCTCTTTCATAAGTCTACCTTTCTTTTGTATTGTGGTCTTGTTAACAAAGTGTGAATGTTCAGTAATCCATACAAACATAATAGATTAGTTTGTTATGATCTAGAGCAGGTTAGACTATGACAGACTTACTGCAGTTTTGCAGTGAAAAAATGTCCTCAAACGAATATCTTGAATCAGCCAGCTTATTAATTAATAATCCGGAAATAAAAGAAACAACAGGTGCACAAGTCTATCAATCATAATAATAACCACAAGACAATATATAGGTGCTGCTTAAATTAGTAAATTAGAGCACTTTAACAAAACAATTGCCAATGGGGTTATTAAGACTACCTACTCTACAAACCTTCCCAAAGGAGCTATAGTTACCATTTACAAGTAGCACTGTCCTGGCCACTATCTTCTTCTCTCATCTATCTAGTTCCCATGGTGGTATAGCTTTAACAGGGTAGTCTTTAGATGGCCAACCTTAAATCCATTGGTACCAGCTTAACCGAGGGGCTGTTACTCAGTCTTCTCCAAGACTTCCGGTAATAGCAGACTCCCTGTGGTGTGCCACTCCGGGTAGTCTAGCTAAGAGTGACATAGAGCAATGGGCACCCACTTAATCAGACAATGGAGCATAATCACCCTTGTCCTTGGGAATCGAAGACCAAACCCCATTAACCCTGTGTAATCTCAACATGGCCGACAATTGGCGGATGCACTCCTGCAAAGTTTTTGGCTATCAATTGGCATAATTTCTCGGAGTGCCTTTGGTTGGCTAGTTACAATAGTGCAACTCAGAGTTATAAAATCATATTTTGCAGCATATTTGTGTAAACTGGAACTCTTCTCTCGCCACAGGTGCCAAATCCTAAAGTGTTCATGTAAAGCCAACCGATCAGATAGTGATTATGTTTGGCAGTCATTTTGGTACTGCATATGCAATGATTTTTAGCCAATTTGATATAAAAGAACAAAATTAATGTGTATATGGACATATTAAGCATTAGAGTTTTATACATACAATTTTATTCTAGAGGTGCATTCCAATCAAAAATAAACTTGAACCACCTGGGGATATTAAGCATGATCAATAGATTTCTATGCAGTGCTTCCATTCGAATACCAGTGATATATGCGACTTAAAAGTTAAATGTAAGCCACAAATACAACTGCTCTTCATCTGAACATTATATGGCATGGATCATTTCTATGCTGTGCTATTTAACGGCCATTTGGAAAATAACTCAAGAAAACACTTATGATAAATGTGCTATGTACACAAAGATCTTGATTCTAAACAATTTTATTATCTAAACCATTTTAGATAGAAACGGGCAGACCTAACTTTTGAGCATTAAGGAGGTATACTGTGGTCTTTTCTGAAAAAAGTGACTCTGATATTTGTGCTAGGTTATGTTATTCTTCACTTTAATTTGGCATGAAACAATACACCAAATATAAAGTTTAATCAGAGTATGAATTTAATTTTGACAGGTTAGACTGTGCATGTTTGGGCAAAAACACTGTTTCAGCATCTCCACTTTTCAAACCCACCAGAAACTCGCAGTTTGATACATTTAACCATATACTTCATTCTGGAGCAGAGCTTACACAGCCAAATACCTAAAAGAGCATTATTAAAAATGTATCCATCACATAGGAAAAAAAATTCTGCAGAATCCTTTTTTTACCTTCTTATAAGCCACAGTCATTTTATAACTTAATTAACAGGATACATTATATTTGTTTGATCATTTTTTGTGAAGGGGATAAACACATACTTGCCAACTCTCCCGGAATGTCCGGGAGACTCCCGAAATTCGGGTCGGTCTCGTGGACTCCCGTGGCAAATCTCCCGCATCCAGCCCCCCCGCGACAAAACTGCATATTTGCCCCGGGGACGGGGCCAAAATGACACGATGACACGAATGACACGATTCATTGTGCCCCGACCCCTCCCGCCCTCTAGACACGCCCCTCTCCCGGATACTACTTGCCAAAGGTAGGCAAGTATGGGTAAACGGGAATCTATTTTAGTGCACATCAGCATGAGCATTTAGTTATATAAAGAGAAACTATATGGGAATATAGGGAAATTAAACATTTTAATGGTTCTGCACAACTATTCCAAGTCAGATCCATGATTTTCTCAAGATATCCACTTATAGAAAGTAATTGTGCTGTATCTTTTTTAGCAAATGGTTATGGAGCTTTTTACAGAATCTTGAGTAAGTAACGTTTAGGTAAATAGTGCAGCATCTGTGATGGGGTAAGCTGACTGTCACCTGCTCCACCACCTTTTTGGGTCTTCGCTCATTAACTACAGATTGAGTACTTCAGCTGGTTCTGCTTGGAGAATAATATCTGACACCACCAGGCTCCTTCACTGTAACCTGGAATCACTCGCACTTCTTGGGCAATGTGCATCTGCTACAGCACCCCATTGCATCTTAGTATTAATTGTACTTATTAGCTAAATTAGCTCAAGAGCTGTTCTAAGTGCATACACATATACCACAACAATGTGCCAATGTACATGGGCTACAAGGCCTCCTATTATACTTTTTTTTTTTTTTTTTTTACACATTTCTAGAGGTGAGTAGACCAGTCCCCTGTTCAGACTGACACCCTTATCTATCTACAAGTGCAATTTTGCATGATCTGTAATGGGGATATTCTTGTGTCACTGAAGTTGCCACCACTACAGCATCAGGTGAGGGAATCTCTGTCTCTACCACTCTCTAAGTCAGTGTGGCTGGATCCGCCTTCTCTACTCAACAATGTGAAAAAATAACTTGCATAATTTTATTTCTATTACTGGAGCAGTGGGCCATGTATATATTATTGTAAATGCATAAAATATATTAAGGTACTGACATTTCTGAGGCAGGATGCCCACAGCATGTTTATGTGAGTCTGTGAGACAAGATATGGCATGTTAATTCAGTATCTGGACCCCAAGTAGGATGGTGGTGTCATCACCACCACAGTAATTTGCTGAAGCAATAGATATAAAACCACAGGGGGCCATCATGCATCAGGAAAGACTAGTAGTGACTATTGTCCCAATGTTAAACTTAATCTGTGTAGGCATATGCAGTTATTTTGGAATCACAGAATACTGTAAATTGTATTTAAATCTCAATTTAAACAACCCTATGACCAAGCTGCAACTTGATGCCAACCATTAATATGTAATTTTGCACTAAGGAAAAGTTTCCTGTTTGCATGAGAAAAAGTCAGTCCTCATGACGAACCAGGGAATAAATAAACTGTACATGAGCTGAAAGCACTTCTCCATTGGCCCAGTAAAATTTAGTCCTGATTGATTGGCACAATGCAGTCTACACCTCTTGAAGATTGACCACCCTGCTCACATCACACACAAGGATTGTGGGTGATGTATTTTAAGGTCTTATTTCAATTCATGGCAGGAGGGAAGGTGATTGGGGGATGTCTACTTTCGGCATGATTTTGTGGTAAATCAAGCAGACTTTTGTAGTTCCCTCACCTCTTTATGTAACCTGTCCCATTTCCTAGATGCAAAATAGAATTGTGTAGAATCAAACAGAATCTGGACACGTTGGCAGACGTCTTTGAGTACCTTTTCTCCCTGTCCTGGATGCAAAATACCTGGATAGAATCACTAGGGCCAGCAATAGATCATGTTTGAAAATACTTTATTATAGAGAAAAATGCAAATCTATGCATATTCAGTTTTGCATATTGTGTATGTATTTTAGGGAATTTAGACTGCAAGCTCCAATGGGGCAGGGACTGATGCAAGCGAGTTGTCTGGACAGAGCTGCGGAATTGGTGGCACTATATAAATAAATGATGATGATGATGATTTTCAGTTTTGCACATATAGGTTTCTATGCCTTGAGAAAGACCGTATGTTATGGGTCAAAATCGTTAACATCAGTGCTGATTGGCATGCTACACGCTGTCTGATCATGGAACTATGTCCTTTTACATCCACAAATGTAATATGTGAATATTCTGAAGTGACTGGGGAGAGGAATCCAGAAGTCATGCTAAAGCTGTATGGAAGCCTGTGCAATTGGTATTTGTGTAAGTGCATCTACTAGAGGGGCTCCTAATAACAGATACTTTCTAATTTCATAATACCAATTCAAGTAACTATCAAGTGACTTTCAGCTTACCAGTGGACTTTTGGAAACAGGATATTGTGTTGTTTCGGACTTAACACTGTGAGACTGTTATACATTATTACTCCAATATTAGTGTGGACTGGGGCTTTAGTATACTATAGAATATATATCTGTTTTATATCCACTGAAGAATTGTCTATTACCTATGTGAATCTTTATATACAAGAGATCAGCGCCTTAATACCATATCGTTCTTTATATTTTAGTGTGTGTAGATGTCGAAAAACATGAAGAGGCAAAAGTGTAAACATCACTTCACAAGTCCAATCATTTTATACCTAGTCCATTCATTAAATAGCACTTTTCAATGTTTCTGCTAAAATACTGCTCAGTTTAGCTTCATTTAATGCTTAAAATAATCACAAGAGAGTGGATATTGGGACTGTCTTTGTTACATGTGGCACTTTTGTTTTTGGTGCTTTGCTTTACATAGGGCAAAGTGTGCCTAGCAAAGCTCGTCTCTGTAAAATTTCAACTAGTATGTAACCATTAAAAGTTAGGAGGAGACACAATCCAAGAAATCTGAGTTGATGTTCAATTAAAACTCTTTTGCAGAGTTCAAATACCCATGTGCCACACCAGCAAGAAATGTTTCTAAACATACCTTTATCTCACTTTAACAATCTAGCTCTGCAAAATGAAATGTTGTTTTTGTACTGCTCTCTATAACTAGTACTCTATAATTTGCAAGGGACTCGCTTACTCTGAAAAGTGCAAACTTCTGCTCCTCCTCAAACGTCTCCATCCGTTATTCAAAAATGAATTTCTGTCAGATTTGGGACTATTGGAAGGTATGGAACTTTATGTAATCTCTTCTTTGCTTCCTAATATTCTACCTGTTCACTTGACCCTCACAAAACAGTTGATTGTTTGTTTATTGTACTCATCCCAGCCTTAACAAAAATCTGTAATTTCTCTACACTGGTATCTTTCCATCATGTGGTAATTACTGCTATTGTTAAAAAACTAATTCGTACTGACACTCTCAGATTACTTTCTCATCTCTCAGTTCCCATACCCCTCCAAGCTTTATGAGAGGATCACCTACACTTGCCTCACACATTTTCTTTACTCGCACAACCTTCTGGACCCTTTTCAGTCAGACTTTTTCCCCCAAAATACCACAGAGACTGCACTGACTAGTTTGATTAATGATTTGATCGCTGCTAAATCTAAAGGCCATTGCTCACTATTAATTCCTGGACCTCTCTGAAGCATTTGACACTGTTGACCACCCTCTTCTCATATAACTGCTACATTTCCTAGGTCTTCAGGATACTGTTCTATACTGCTTCTCATTCTACTTATAAAATCGCTCTTTCTTGTTGGTTTCTCTGCATCCACCTGCTCCACTTCTTCTGTTGTTGTAACACAAGTCTCATTCCTAAGTAGGTCCTCTGTTTTTATCTATCTTACCACTTTTCTTTAAAAACTAATAAGCTACTTTGGATTTCGGTACTATCCCTATGCGGATGATACCTATATTTATACTCTGCAGTTATTGAATGCCTGTATGATATTTCACCTAGGATGTCCTCTCACCACCTGAAACTCAATCTTTCAAAACCTGAGCTAACACATACTTGACAACTCTCCTGGGATGTCCGGGAGATTCCCGCATTTTGCGTCTCACGGACTCCCGGTAGAGTGTGGCAATCTCCTGAATTCTGCTCACTTCACTAGGAAGTACCCACTTCCTAGTGAAGTGGGCAGAATTAGGTCCCAAACGGCGCGATTGCAAGGTGAATCGCTGCGTTTGGCCCCGGCACCCACTGTTTAATGATGCATTTGTGTCATTACGTCACGGGGCGGGTCCAAAAATGACGCGATTTTTGGTGCCCCGCCCCCTCGCGGCCACCTCCACCGGCAGGCTCCCGGAAGAGAGCTGAAGAAAGTTGGTAAGTATGAGCTAACACTATTCCTTCCAGTTAGTATAAGTTACCTGACATCTCTGTTTCCATTGACAGCACAACAATAAGCCCTGCCCCTCAAGCTTGTTGCTTTGGTGTTGTCCTTAACTCAGAACTGTCCTTTGTTTCCGACTTACAATCTGTATCCAAATCCTGTAACATACATCTAAGAAACATTTAGAGAATACACACATATCTCGCACAATTCACTGCAAAAACTTTCATTCATGCACTTATCTCCCGCATTGACTATAACAACTAACTCCTTACTGGTCTTCACCCTAACCAGACTTTCACAACTACAATATATTTTTTTTCAGAATATATTTTTATTTGAATTTCAATTCATTAACACAGAAAACAAATAGGAGGAGTGTGGGAAGGAATGGTGCAATGTTGTTCGAGATGTAGACCTAGGTTCTTAATAATCAGTCCAAGCACTCCAAAATATTGGTAAGTTGATTAGGGTGTGATTCGGGCAGCACGGTGGCTTAGTGGTTAGCACTTCTGCCTCACAGCACTGGGGTCATGAGTTTGATTCCCGATCATGGCCTTATCTGTGTGGAGTTTGTATGTTCTCCCCGTGTTTGCATGGGTTTCCTCTGGTTGCTCCGGTTTCGTCCCACACTCCAAAAATGTACTGGTAGGTTAATTGGCGCTGCGTAATTAGTGGCGCTATAAAAATATGTAGATGATGATAGGGTAATCATGAATTATGCTGGTAATGTGTTCCATTATATGCCAAACTTTATTAATAGGAGTGGGTACCATGGCAGGGAGGTATCTGATTTTAACTCCTAAAATTTTGAATGCAATGGCTAGATTAATTTTTCTTGTAAAAAGTTGTTTTACTGCTGCTCCGGTCTGTTAGTCCCTATATTAGTTATATGTATTTTATCTTATCCAATATAAAATGCTTCTAATTCCGTGCAACATACATCTCTTCACTTGTTTCAAAATATCTCTAACCTCGACCTCCCTGTTTCACGCAAGATCTGCTTCTCTCATCAACACTCATTACCTGCTCCCATTCCAGGTTACAGGAGTTTTTTTGGGCACAGCAAGACTTTCCTCTAGCTTACAAACCTTTGAAGTGTTCAATGAAAACTTGTTTATTCAAGCAAGCTTATAAAATACCCAAACTACCCTCTTAACCTTAATGCAGCATCTGAGTGATGGTTACAGAGCAGCAGCATCTAGGTGACGGTTACAGAGCAGCAGCATCTGAGTGACAGTTACAGAATAGCAGCATCTGAGTGACAGTCCTGAACCTCCTGAACTTGTGAATATTTGATATCCATCTTCCAGCCTTGTTTCTTTATTGACAGTTCAATCTATTGAACGCATTGATGTTTTACAGTTTTATTTATTTCTTTTTTGTCTCGTGATACTATCACTGTTGTTTTACATAGTGTTTGCTTCATGAAGCAGTCATTCAAATTAGCTTTCTCATTCTGCAAGATGTTACTGTATAATGATCTGATCCATGTTGTATATTAGTGTCTCTCATGCTGTCTTTCTTCTCTCCCCTTGCACCCTTCACCCACTCATTCACTAGTCCATCCTCTCTACTTCTTTCCTTTTGCCACTCCTCCCTTAGTTTTACACCATGTCTCCTCACTCTTGTCCAATACCCATCTTTACCCCTGCCTCCATCTCCATTCCTGATCTAGCCCACCCCCGCACACCAGCAGCCCTGCCAATTTTATCTACATTTCCCCACTTCCCTCTCTCCCTTTCTCCTATGCTCTCTGGAATGCCAGATCTTTCCATAATTAACTGTGCTTTCTCCGTGACCTTTTCATCTCCAACTCTCTTAACCTTCTTGACATCACCGAACCAGGCTCTCTTCCACTGACACTGCTTCTCCCTCTTCTCTCTTCTATGGGGGCTTCTCCTTCGCCCACTCCATCAGATTTGATGACTGTCCAGCCACCTCGCCACCTTACCCCCAATTGTACCTTCCATGTCATCTCCCCCAAACCGTCCCATTTGTTCTCCACTTTGAAATCCACTCTATTCATCTCTTCTACGCCATTCATCTACATGTCTCCGTCTTCTACCGTGCCAAACGTTTCCAATTTCTAGATCATTTTGCAGCCTGATGTCCCCACAACCTTTCCTCAGACCTCCCCTCTGTCATCCTGGGTGACTTGACAACCCGAGTGACCCGGGATCCATCAAGCTTCTTGCCCTTTCTTCCTCCTTTGGTCTTTCAGTCTCTTCCTTGACCTTGTCTTCTCCAATCAATGTACTCTTTCTAACTTCTCCAACTTTCCCTTCCCTTTCCACTCTTTGACCACCATCTACACTCGGTCGCTCTTTGCTTGTCTCCTGTACCACTACCCTTGCCCACATCATCCCTTATTTTATTTTTAAACTTTTTATTAGAAACATCTTTTTTTTGATAGAAAAGGCATTACAGAATCTCGAGATGTTAATCAGTAATGGATAACATGTGTTTACATACAACAGGACACTTAAACACTCTCATGGTTCTCTCCTACTCGGGAGATAATTGCATATTTATCTAATACTGTAAAGATGTTGTTTTAACATTTCAAAATTATAGGGTATAGAGGGGGGTGGATAATGAATAGAAGGGGGGGTATGTAGGGACCAGAGGGAGGGATGGGGGGGTAAGTGATTCACGCATCAAGTAACAGAAAAAATGTGCTTGCTTAGGAATATCTTTCCATGCTTAGATTCCACTAGAACTGGAGTGGAGGTTGATTGTGATATAAGGCCCATGAGGACCAGACTTTGTAGAAGGAGACAGAGGAGCCCCTCAGTACACTGTTATTTGTGTTCCATCTGGTAAGTATGCCAGATCCGACTGCAGACCATATGAAGTGTTGGTGGCATGGAGCTTTTCCAAAAGGCCGCTATTTGACATGTGGCAGCACTGATGATGTGCCCGAGGAGCTTGTGCGCAGATTTGGTGAGGTCTGGGAGGGGTAGTGGTAGTAAAATGTGCTTAGGGTCAGGTGGTATGTGAGCATTTAGGATTGCTGAGGCTAATGCAAGAACTGCTGCCCAGTATGGACGGATCTCTGGACAGTCCCACCATATATGCATGCATTTTCCCGTCTGACCACAGTTTCTCCAACAATCAGCGCTGGTCTGTGGATATATTTTTTATAATCTCGGGACATAATTCCATCTATGCAACAATTTATTATTTTCTTTAATGCGGACATTTATAGAACAGTGAGTCATACAATCAAATACATCCGACCATTCTTCCTGATCTAGTACAGTCCCCAGGCCAGCCTCACATCATCCCTTATTAGATGTAATTTTGATACCCTTGACCCTACGATTTTCTCCTCCTCTCTTGGAACGCTCCTCTCTCTTCCATCCATCCTGAAATGCCCCAACCAGGTGGCCTCCCTCTACAACCACACACTTACCATCACTCATGACTATGCTGCCCCTGCCTCTTCTGTCCACCTTTGCCGTTTCAAACTCCAACCTTGGAACTCTAAAGTTACCGTTTTCCTTCAAAAATGCTCACGTACTGCCAAACACCAATGGAGGAAATCTTGTTCTTTTGGCAGTCTTCAAGTTCATAATTTCGTCCTACAGTATTGTCCTCTCCCTTGTCAAATAATTCTTCTTCAAGTTCATAATCTCTCCCCAGTCTTCATCCTCCGTTACTGCCACTGACTTTTTCACGAAAACTCCTCCTTTCATTTCTCTTCTGCCCATCCTACCACTCCACCCTCCTCTCCAGCTACCACCTTTTGTGCTTCTTCCACCCCACTAAGGGTGATAGAGTCCATTCTCTTCTATTACCCCTCACCCCTCCTCAACATGCCCCCTAGATCCCATCCGCTCTCACCTCATTTTTGCCCTATCTACCACTGCCCACCTTGCTCACCTATTCAATCTATCCCTCTCCACTGGCATATTTCCGTCATCCTCCAAACATGCTCTAGTCTCACCCATTCTTATAAAAGAAACAATCTTGACCCCACCTCCCTCTCTAACTACTGCTCCATCTCTCTCCTCTTCCTTTGCTTCCAAAGTAAATTGAGCTACTTGTCTACAACCGTCTCTCTGATCCTCTTCATTCTGGCTTCCACCCCCTTAACTCCACAGAAACTACCTTGACCAAGTCACAAATTATCTTCTTTAGGCCAAATCCAGGGACCCTTATCCTCCTGGACCTCTCTGCTGCTTTTGAGACTATGGATCACCCTCTCCTACTGCACATCAGACTTTCTGACACCATCCACTCGAGGTTCACCTCCTGCCGCACCAACTGCTCTTCCTCTGGTTCCTCCTCTCTCCTATCTATCCTTCCTGTAGGAGACCCTCAGGGTTCTGTCCTTGGCACTCTGCTCTTTTCTCTTTACACTTCCTCTCTGGGTGAACTCATTAGTTCCTTCGGCCTCCAGTATCACCTCTATACCGATGACACCTAACTCTACCTTTTATTTCCTAGTCTCTCCCCTTCCCTCCTCTCTCAGGTGTCCAACTGCTTCTCCACCATCTGCTCCTAGACATCCCTGTTTTTTACGAAGTCTCCTCCCCTCCCCACCTTTCCATCAATTTTGGTAACACAACAGTCTCCTGTGTTCCCCAAGTCCGCTACCTGTGTGTCATTATTGACTCCTCCCTCACCTTCACCCCCTACGTCCAAACCCTTTCCAATCTTCTCACTTCCAGCTTCTCAATACCGCTCGTATCTGACTCTTCCTCTCCCTTGATGCAACTCAAAATCTTATTCACTCTCTGATCATTACTTACCTTGACTTTTGCAACCTTATGCAACCTTTTGCAACCTCCTTATGCCTAGTACATTCCCATCTCGCTCATCTTCTGTCTATACTTAACGCTACAACAAGACTTAACCTCTTCTCTCGCCGCTCCACTTCTGCCTCCCCTCTCTGCGAAGCCTTATACTGGCTCTCCTTAACCTACAGAATCCTCTTCAAACTCCTCACCATCACGTACAAGCTCCTCTCCAACTCCACTGTTCCCTACATCTCCAACCTCATCTCCATAAACAATCCCTGCTGCCCTCTCCAGTCGGCCAATGACCATTGCACCTCACTTCTGCTCTTGTATCCATATCTCACTCTCAAATCTAAGATTTCTCCTGTGCTGCCCCTTACCACTGGAATGATCTCTCGTTCTATCAGACTATTTCCTAGCCTGCAAAGATTTAAACACTTCTTGAAACCCCACCTGTTCATTAAAGACTACCATTCCACCATTTAACCATTCCCCTATGTAATATACCTTACCCTCTTTCATCCTCCATCTCGCCGACTCTTGCTACAACCCCTCCTTTCTAATTTCAAGATCACCTTACACTAACTCACCCCCATGTCTCAACGGATTGTCTGCCCATTTCCATTTAGATTGTAAGCTCTCTTGAGCAGTGCCCACTTCCTTCCTGCTTCTCCTCTTTTTATTAACTTTGACTTCTGCTCACCAGCTACACTTTCCACTTCCTCCTTGGGCTCTCTGCCCCTTGACAGTGAACTTGATCCTATTAGTAGTGCCCACACTCATGGGCACAGGTTTCAGCTTGTGCTGAATATACACCATGCACCCCATTGCCCATTTAGGGTATTATGAGCTGTGTTGAGTTGTATTGTTATTTGTTAACTTTATTGTCCTGTGATACCATATACGGTTTTGTTGTTTGTCCTCTAAGTTTTGCCCTAGGCTACTTTATCTGATTACCACTACGCTATACTGTTCACCAAAAAAACTTACATGTATTCTCTTTATATACTCAAACAACCCTCTGACCCTAAACCAACATTGCTGTTTGACTGGATCAAACTTTTTCCCCTTGCAATCTGACTGGACCATGCAATATGTGGCACTTAGCCTCATGATCAAACCTATTTTCCCATAGATTGAAAGCTTGCAAGCAGGACCCACTTACCGTGTCTGTTACTACTCAGTTTTTGTTGTGTTTGTCCCAATTGTAAAGCGGTGTAGAATATAATGGCATTATATAAATAATTGCTAATAAATCTCATGTAGATTCCAATAAATGTGGTATTTAAATAGTTGTCTTACCCATTTTAACTGCATAGTGAGCTTTGTGCAAAGAGCAACGATTTGCTGCAAGCAATTAGATTCAAAATGGTAAATTATCTAGTGCAGTGTTGGTTTTTGTTTACACAAGGGCTCAATCTAACACCTAGATTTATGACCCACTACTTGGACACACTTCAGACCCCACAGCAAAGTGACTCCAGATCTCTGAACTCATAGGAATTTACACTTCCATCCCTAACGAAAACCTCAGTTGTATTATCTTAGCTTATCCTAATGATATATCATACCTGTACACATTTCTTGATGTGACAGCTCTTAAATGTTGTGGTTGTTTCTTAGTCATTCATTTGTAAAGTTGCCTGATGAAGGGGCCTCTGTGCTCTGAAAGCTAGCAAATATAATAATAATTTTTTTGGGTTAGCCACTCCTATAATACTTTTGTCTTTTTTGACATGAAAGTATTTAACATCACCTAGTTCAGTTTAGAAAGCTAAAAACAAATTAAAGCCACTATTTGACATTAATGTATATAATCAAAATTTGTGTCTTACTGAGCTAAGCAATACTTTTATACTTATTTATTTATAACCAAATAAATCCATCATGTTGTCTTTATCAACAGGTTGCCATATTAGGAGGGAAATGCTTCTCTAACAGATTAGACCCAGAGTGATTGACAGCTTGGGTGTCTTGATTTTCAGTAAATCATTGTGTGGATTGAATGATTCATACACAGGACAGTGATATCATAGTAGTCTGCAATCTCAGTTTTGGACCTTTATTGATTCCATAAAGAAACTGTCTTAAAGATGTGTGAGAAACTTCAGCTGTCTGTAGTGGAGTGGGGAGGTAATACTTGTTATCACTGAACAATGTTTTTAACCTTCATGGTTTATATCTGAAAATGACTTGGGGCTTAGTGATCATTTAATACAAAAAACTGATTTGTTGCTACAAGGTATAACACACATCGGAGAATATTTTGTAGTAAAGGTTTGTAGTTTTTACATGTAAACTGGAAAAAATGCAGTATGTTTTGGGGAGTTTACAGTTGCATTTTTATAACTTTTTGTCTATTTATTAAAAAGAGGTATTGTATTGGTGATGCAGCATTTTAATGTAAAAATGTATGGATTTTAATGTTTCTGAAATTGTTAATTTAATTTTTAGTTGTTTATTTTTTTACTTAGGATAAAAAATTTACTAATGTAGTTTTATAGATTTTTTTTTTTACTTTTCTATAGGATTTATATTATTTAATTTATTACGATAATGCTTCAATTGTCCAGCTATTGCTGTCTGTCCAACAGGTCAGACTTGATCAAGTATAAAATATTTCTCCTTTATTCATTCTGAAAATATGAGTCCTTCTTATATTTTAATATCACTTTCCTTACATCATGGTTTTCCCTCATTTTGGTTCAGGTTTGTTAAATGATAGGACAAGTTTTAAATTATTTAACTTATCTCTATGGTAATGTGGACCTGTGTAACACCAGTATATATGTGATGGCCAAACATATTTTTTTCAAATAACTCACAATTTCCTGAAAACACAAGTCGAAACAACAGTTTTTGGTCTCCAAAATTCTTTCTCTGTTAATATTACAAAACCTTTTGTTTTGTATTCTGAAGTTAATACTGTATTTCTATTTAAATCAGAAAATTAAAATAAATGTTATTGACAAACTTATTAACAACCTACACTGCAATCACCTGCTTTCAATTCCATGAATGTGCTTCTTGCTCCTGTCTACGGACAGTTTGATCCATTCTTTTTGAGCAAACTGTTCCAAATGTCTCTAGATTTGAAGGGTATATTTTACCCACTGCTGTTTTCGGATCTCTCCACATGTGTTCTATGGGATTTAGATAGTCTACCATCTTTTCTTGAATCATTCCCAGGTGGTTTTTTTAAGTGTGTTTGGGGGTCATTGTCCTACTGAAAGATCCCCGACTGTCGACGAAGACCTGGTTTGTGACTCTTTCTTTCTTTCTTTCTTTCTTTCTTTCTTTCTTTCTTTCTTTCTTTCTTTCTTTCTTTCTTTCTTTCTTTCTTTCTTTCTTTCTTTCTTTCTTTCTTTCTTTCTTTCTTTCTTTCTTTCTCATACCTTGTGGTGTCTGAATCTGTTGGCAGTTTATCGGGGTGCTTTCTCCTTTCTACTGTTCACAAAAAAAACTTACATGTATTCTCTTTATATACTCAAACAACCCTCTGACCCTAAACCAACATTGCTGTTTGACTGGATCAAACTTTTTCCCCTTGCAATCTGACTGGACCATGCAATATGTGGCACTTAGCCTCATGATCAAACCTATTTTCCCATAGATTGAAAGCTTGCAATCAGGACCCACTTACCGTGTCTGTTACTACTCAGTTTTTGTTGTGTTTGTCCCAATTGTAAAGCGGTGTAGAATATAATGGCATTATATAAATAATTGCTAATAAATCTCATGTAGATTCCAATAAATGTGGTATTTAAATAGTTGTCTTACCCATTTTAACTGCATAGTGAGCTTTGTGCAAAGAGCAACGATTTGCTGCAAGCAATTAGATTCAAAATGGTAAATTATCTAGTGCAGTGTTGGTTTTTGTTTACACAAGGGCTCAATCTAACACCTAGATTTATGACCCACTACTTGGACACACTTCAGACCCCACAGCAAAGTGACTCCAGATCTCTGAACTCATAGGAATTTACACTTCCATCCCTAACGAAAACCTCAGTTGTATTATCTTAGCTTATCCTAATGATATATCATACCTGTACACATTTCTTGATGTGACAGCTCTTAAATGTTGTGGTTGTTTCTTAGTCATTCATTTGTAAAGTTGCCTGATGAAGGGGCCTCTGTGCTCTGAAAGCTAGCAAATATAATAATAATTTTTTTGGGTTAGCCACTCCTATAATACTTTTGTCTTTTTTGACATGAAAGTATTTAACATCACCTAGTTCAGTGTAGAAAGCTAAAAACAAATTAAAGCCACTATTTGACATTAATGTATATAATCAAAATTTGTGTCTTACTGAGCTAAGCAATACTTTTATACTTATTTATTTATAACCAAATAAATCCATCATGTTGTCTTTATCAACAGGTTGCCATATTAGGAGGGAAATGCTTCTCTAACAGATTAGACCCAGAGTGATTGACAGCTTGGGTGTCTTGATTTTCAGTAAATCATTGTGTGGATTGAATGATTCATACACAGGACAGTGATATCATAGTAGTCTGCAATCTCAGTTTTGGACCTTTATTGATTCCATAAAGAAACTGTCTTAAAGATGTGTGAGAAACTTCAGCTGTCTGTAGTGGAGTGGGGAGGTAATACTTGTTATCACTGAACAATGTTTTTAACCTTCATGGTTTATATCTGAAAATGACTTGGGGCTTAGTGATCATTTAATACAAAAAACTGATTTGTTGCTACAAGGTATAACACACATCGGAGAATATTTTGTAGTAAAGGTTTGTAGTTTTTACATGTAAACTGGAAAAAATGCAGTATGTTTTGGGGAGTTTACAGTTGCATTTTTATAACTTTTTGTCTATTTATTAAAAAGAGGTATTGTATTGGTGATGCAGCATTTTAATGTAAAAATGTATGGATTTTAATGTTTCTGAAATTGTTAATTTAATTTTTAGTTGTTTATTTTTTTACTTAGGATAAAAAATTTACTAATGTAGTTTTATAGATTTTTTTTTTTACTTTTCTATAGGATTTATATTATTTAATTTATTACGATAATGCTTCAATTGTCCAGCTATTGCTGTCTGTCCAACAGGTCAGACTTGATCAAGTATAAAATATTTCTCCTTTATTCATTCTGAAAATATGAGTCCTTCTTATATTTTAATATCACTTTCCTTACATCATGGTTTTCCCTCATTTTGGTTCAGGTTTGTTAAATGATAGGACAAGTTTTAAATTATTTAACTTATCTCTATGGTAATGTGGACCTGTGTAACACCAGTATATATGTGATGGCCAAACATATTTTTTTCAAATAACTCACAATTTCCTGAAAACACAAGTCGAAACAACAGTTTTTGGTCTCCAAAATTCTTTCTCTGTTAATAT